>NW_028081972.1:0-222791 GCF_014824575.4 Sturnira hondurensis
CCTTCTGGTCCACTCCATTGATTTGAGTCCCAGTTTCCTTTCCATCACTATAGGTTTCCTGTGTATTTCTCTTCATTTCAATTAGTTTAGCCTTCATATGTTCCTCTAATTTGTGACTAAAATCAATCAGTTCTGTGACCATCCTGATCACCAGTATTTTGAACTGTGCATCTGAGAGGTTCACCATTTCTTGGTCACTTAGAGTTATCGGCTCTGGGGCTTTGAGGTCTTCTTGAGCCATATTTTGGACTGTTGGTGCCTGTTATGTATGAGGAGCAGAGCCCTAGGTGTTCAACAGGGCAGGGTAACTCAGTCACTGGGTGTGATGCTGTATGTGGGGCTGGGGTCAAAGAGTTGAAATGGTGGTCCCCTCTCCTGCATCCCGCTGCTGGACCCTGGGCCATCTGTCTCACTGCTCTCTCCTTGTTGGTTTATCTGTGCGCAAATGTGTGACCACGGTCAGCCTGCCCCCTTGCGCTGTCACTGGGTCCACCTGTTGCTACCCCACACCTGGGATTGGTCCACGGCTGCCTGCGTGCCTGCATCAGGGGATCTTTCCTGCCTGACCCTGCTCCACTGCGGGCTCCCCCTCTTACTGGTCTGGTTGAATGGTTGATTTTTGTCGGCCTTTGGTATAGTTCAATTTTCTGTGTTTTTGTTTACTAAACCTTTGTTGTCTTTAAACTTGGTTGTGGGAGAAGGCACAGTGTTTCCACCTACACCTCCATTGTGGTGGAAGTCCTCCACTTTCACTTTTTCTTACTCAAATCCCATTTCCATCTTGAGAAGCCCTGGATTAAATGCGGAAAATGTGGGTCAAGATCACATGCAGATACACAGAAACAATGAAATTTAAAAGGTAGCGGTATGAGATAGAAATAAATTTAAAATGAGCAAGACATCAAAGATAGAGGATAGTATGAGGTAGAAGGTGTAGAATGAGCAAGGGTTAAAGAGAAGTTTGACAACATGGTTTAATTCCGGAAAAATTACTCTTTGATTTCTCATTGGCATACACTACTGTTATTTTTCTAAATTTATACTAATTTGTAACGTATGACAAAATACCATGGACTAACCACTACATTTGGGAACATTTCTCTTGGTAAATGGAATTGGATGGCCAACTGAGGACACTTTTTCCATTGCCTTTTTAGAGAGAGGGAAAGGGGGGTAGAAAGACAGGGAGAGAAACATCCATGTTAGAGAGAAACAGCAATCTGTTGCCTCTACTACATGCCCTGACCTGGGACCGAACCTGCAACCCAGGCATGTGCCCTGACTGTGGAGGAAACTGGCAACTGTTTGGTTTGCAGGCCGGCACGCAATCCAATGAGCCACACCAGCCAGGGCTAAATTTTCAGCAAAGATTTTAAGCTTCCCTAAAGGGCTGATATACATTAATTTTTTTCTAAATTTCTTTTTGAAAATATAATAAAATTATACTCTTTCTCCTGCATTCATTGATGTGCATTTTACTGTACTGGTGTGTATTATCTAAGTTGTCTTTCAATCTACATGGAACCATAAAAATTTGACTTCATAAAAATGTCTATTAAGTCCTACCACATACATTTAAATGGGAGAAAGCCCCCATAAAGTGCGATTTCTTACTGACTGGCATGTCAGTACAAAAGTAGATGTTTAGAATATGCAGTCTTTTGGACTACATTGCTAGATTTTCAACAATTGCATTGTCCTAGGGACCTCCCTTTTACTTCTAACATATTAAATTCTTTCAAATTTAGTATTATTGTATAATATTGCACAAATGTAGCTCCAACATCTCTCAAATTAAAACTACAGCATTCAGTAATTTGGCATCATAACATTACCAATTTTAAGTAGAGCTATGTATTTCATTTACAAAATAATTGCAAATGTCTTTAATGCAAGCATGCATGCAAATATAGAAACCAATTATTAGATTAAATTAATTTTTAGGGATTACCTTTCAACAATTTCATCATATTTGACAGAAGAATGCATGAAATACTAGTTAAAAAGTTGTGAAGCTACAATAATCTGAAATGAGACTAAGTGATAAATGTATTATTTAAAAAAATTATTTGGTTAAATTATACTTAATACCACTGTTTTTTAATGGTTTGCTCAAGACATAAAATATATGCAAATTTCCAGTTCATATGACATTTCAAACATGCCTTCATCAACTACTACAATTAATGTACAAAAACATTTGAATTAGCAAAGAAAAAGGATAAGGAAGGAGGCAGTAGCATCTTAGAAGTATTAAGAGAATTTTGGTAGGTGAAATATAAATGAACAGATTGGAGAAAGCTGAGACTTAACTGTTCCTGACTAGACAAGAATCAAACTAGCATGAGACAGATGAACAGGAGAAAATAACCACATTAATTATCTGAGGAAAGGAGACAAGAGAACCTATGTGACCTAGCCTCCACCTCTGCTGAGTTTGTTAACCCAAAGTTTGGGACTTCAAAAGGCAGCAAAGCACATCACATGGAGATGGAAAAGAATACGTTTGACAAAGAGAAGTATTTGAAGCTGCTTCTTTACCAATGCACCACAGAAAAAGACTGACCAAATTGGCCCTGTAGGTCTCTCCTGGCTTATTACACTCAGTTCTTATTCATCTATACTTTTCTGTGTTGTCTTCTTTCCTGGGGGACATCCCCTATCTGAGTTCTTTTAAGCACTGAAGGAGAAGGTCAAGGGTTTCTCCTGAGTCTTTCATCATCATCATCACAACAACTCAAAAATGCGTATTTTGGGGTGGCAAACTGTGCTTCCCCTCATCCACATAATCAGAAATATTGTTATTTCCACATGAAAGGTATTTCCAGGATCAACTTACTCTGTAACTTGACTTCCCTCTTTGTAGAGGGGAAACAGCTAACGTGGTTGGCAGTCACAATAGCTGAAAATATGGTGCATCTACTGTATGTGTAGTGAGCAGCATCTTTATCCTACAGAAAATCAGGACCTACTCCCTTCTGCAACTTGGAACTTTCCTTGTGTGGACTCTTCTTTGTTACTGAAAGCAAAATCCCAGTGTACCAGACTGATTCAATTCTGGGTGAAAAAGATATGTTATTTAAAGTCTAACCTGAGATGTTGCCTGTGAAAGGGTGCCTTTTCTGCCCAGTACAAACCCTGGAAACTTTCTAACTTTTCTAAGTACCATCACTCTTCCAACAATCTCCAAGAAAATTGTAGGTGGGAAAGGTAGTGAAATATCTAAATCTTGGTGTACAATCGACTGTGTGAGTTTGTTGTATGTGAGAAAGCCAAGGCAACAGAATCTTCCATAATATAAAATGTGGTCAGGAGGGTAGATACTGCTGAGAATTCAAGCAAGAGGAAAACCGAAGAATGTCTATTCGAGTTTGTGACACAGACTCACTGTTGACCCCCAGGGAAGTTCCGATCGAAGGACTGAATACCTCACAGGTCAAAGTTTGGGTCATTTGGCAGGTCTGAATGATTCACTTTGGTGCTGTATGTGTGAATCTCCTTCTTCTCCAAGAATGACATTTATCCAGGTACATTTCTGGGAATCACAAAAAAGTTCTTCAGCATCCAAATTTATGTAGGTAAAATATGCCCAAAGCTACTTACACAATCTAGAGTTGTAGAAAAACGTAATAAATATTGCACAGCCATAAATACTTGTATTCTCTAATTCTTTATAGGTAACGGGTTATTTACTTGGGAAAACATGTTGATTAATTATGTTTAGACAAATTCAGAAAGAGAAAGCATGAAAAACTACCATTTTCCCTAATAGATAAATGAGTACATATTTTCTATTTAACATAGAAATTAATTGTATATAATTAATTATAATGGAGGGCACAAGTGAATGCTTACAATAAGAAAGAGTACATTCCTTTGCAAGAAATTTTACTTGTAATCTTAATGAACATATTACAAAGAAACTAAACTGATACAATCTTATGAGCAAGATATTATTTCCTTACCTCATCTCCAAATATTTTACTAAACTGTTCATATTCAATCATCTAATGATGCATTTGTTAGAATGTATCCCCATTGTTAAGTGGCACACACTGCATATTATTTGGAGAATTGAAGTAATGGGGCAAAGCTACAAAAAATACAATTCAGGTTTATTGCTTACTCCTAAATTGCAGGGAAGGTGATGTGATTGTGTAGTACATCGGATGTTTTCAATGTACAGATCCTGCTTCATTTCTTAGCTTTTCATCTATATTTCTATTAACTAATGTAAAAGGTAACCTTCTGCATGGGGGGGTCAGCTACTAATTTGCCTCCAACAGAACAGGTTGGGGGCAGGCAGGACAAAGTGTTTTCCAAACTTGTATTCCTTTCCATGTCCCAGCCACTTTTTTTTCAATTTCATTCATTTCTTTCTGCAGATCCAAGTTTTCCTCTGATGACATTTCCTTTTGTCCTGAATGGTGTCCTTTGGCAATTTTTGGTGAGCCGAGTCAGGAGGAGGTCAATTTTTCTCATCCTTCATCTGTATCATCCCTACAACAAGAAGGGTTTGCATGACATCGATGTAACCTGGCAGCCAAGGAGAGTGGACTGGAATGTGCATATGTGAACGATGCTGACTTCATTGTACTAGTCAGTGGGGGTGGTAGACACCATTGAGTGAGTGTGTATACTGTATGGTCATCACATTCAAAATGATTGAGGGAGTAGAGCCATGAATGTGCATCATATTTTGCATTGAGCTTGAACATTCCTCTGTGGAATCTATTCAGATGATTCAGAAGGCCACAGCTATGGGAAACTGGTGATTGGCAGCTTCATCACAACAACACACCTGCTCATGCATCACATCCTGTGCAAGTGTTCTGGTGCATCATCGAATCACCCAGAGGAATCGGCCCCCCTACAGCCCAGATTTGGTGCCCTGTGACATCCAGCTTTTCCCAAAACTAAAATCATCTTTGAAGGGGAAGTGATTTCAGACCCTCTATGAGGTTCAGGAAAATATGGTGGGATAGCTGATGGCAATTGGGAGAACTGTGTGAGGTCCCCAGGTGTCCACCTTAAAGGGGACTGAGGTGTGATTGTTCTACATACAGTGTTTCTTGTATCTTGTATCTTCTTCAATAAATGTCTCTCTTTTTCATATTTATGTGTCTGGGTACTTTCTGCACAGATCTCATATACTGATTATACAACCATGGCCTCTAGCCCTCAACTGTATGGCTCAGTTGGCTGGAGCATTGCCCAGCAAAAGGTCACCAGTTCAATTCCCAGGTAAGGCACATGGGAGACAACCAATCAATGCTTCTTTCTTCCATTTATGTTTCCCTCCCTCTCTTTCTTTCTTTCTTTCTTTCTTTCTTTCTTTCTTTCTTTCTTTCTTTCTTTCTTTCTTTCTTTCTTTCTCTCTTTCTGAAAATAAATACATAAAATCTTTTTTTAAAAAAGTTAATATATAATGCAATTTTTTACTGATTAAGCAAGGTGATTCTGAAGTGACTTTTTCTGTGTCCCTCTTTCTTTTTAAAAATGGTGACTGTGTGACCTAAATGATGCTAGGACCCCTAGCATTTTTGGTGTTACTGCCCTGGGTTGGTCGATTAGCTGGGATATGTAGATGGTCATGAGCCACTGGAGAGCAGAGTAGCACCCTAGGGATGGCAAAATATAAGATGTCTGTTTGGTTTCCTGTTGCTGCTATAACAAATTACTGTGATCTATGAGCCTAAAGTAACACACGTTTCTTTTTTTAAATGATTTATATTTTTTGAAGGATTTAATTAATTTATTTTTAGAGACGGGGAAGGGAGGAAGAAAGAGAGGGAGAGAAACGTCAGTGTATAGTTGCCTCTCACATGCGTCCTACTGGGGCCTAGCCCAGGCATGTGCCCTGATTGGGAATCGAACCAGCGACCCTGTGGCTCACAGGCCGGCACTCAATCCACTGAGCTACACCAGCCAGGACTACATTTCTTTTCTTTCAGTCATGAATGCCAGAAATGCAGAGTCAGTTATCTTGCTGGGCTGAATTCTAGGTGTCAGCCAGGTTGAATTCCTTCTGGAGGCTCTGGGGGAGAATTTGCTTCCTTGTGCTCATTCTTGTGACTCATAGCACTAACATGGGCAAACCTGGGTGAAACTAATAAAGTGTCTTCATCTTCAGAGTTTTTAACTGAACCACAGCTGCCAAATTCCTTTTCTCATGGAAGGTAGCCTGGCAAAGACCCTAGGAATAAGACATCCATGGGGCCATATGACCTGCCACAGTAGTTAATGAATTTCACCAAGCCCTTTTTATTTTGGCTCTCTGTTGCATAAAGGCAAATACAAATTCGAGTTACTAAGCACTGATTCTAACATTAGTCCAGGCATCTCATCTTTTCTTATGTTATCTTAGACAACCTGGAAATATTATATCAATCAAATTTCTTGTACAATTATGGGTCTTTTTTTTTCAGGAAAATTTATTTACCTCTCTTTGTTCTTCAAGTTATAGCTCAAGGGAAACATTAAACATTAGGGAAACTTCAGCAAAGTACTGGTGAAGGAGGAGATACAGAACAAAAAATATGGTGTATAGAAGTCATATACAGTCCTGTTGGTGCTTAGTGTATTCTCTACCTGGTTGGAAAGGTCAAAAAGAATGGAAGAGGGGGGAAAGGTACAGGAATGAGTAGCATAAATGGTAGGTAGAAGATAGGCAGGGGGGTTTAAGAATAGTATAGGCAATGGAGAATCCAAAAAACTAATATGTAGAACTCATGGACATGAGCTAAAGTGGAGAATGCAGGTGGGAGGGGTGTGCAGGGCAGAGGGGAATAGAGGGGGAAAATAGGACATCTGTCATAGCATAATCAGTGACATATATTAAAAAATACTTGACTGATCAACTTTGTTTTATGATGAAACAAAAAGAGTTGTATCAAATGACTTTCTTTTTAATTTTTTTAATTTTAAAAAGACTTCATTTATTTCTTTTTAGTGAGAGGGGAAGGAAGAGGGAAAGAGCAGAAGAGACACATTGATGTTGGAGAGAAACATCTGTTGGTTGCCTCCTGTATGCGCCTAGACTGGGATGGAACCTGCAACCCAGCCGTGTGCCCTGACCAGGAACTGAATTCATAACTTTTTGGTTTATGTGATGACACCCAACCCACAGAGCTCCACCAGTTAAGGCATAGACAGTGGTGCTTTCTGAGGCTCTACAAATAGGAAAGCAGACTTGTATGCAGAAAACCTGTGTATCCCCATGACATGGAACCTCTGTTCTTTCCAGGACAAACATGGTGTGGATTCATCAACTTGACACAAAGCAGCAGGTTTCCTTAAACAGTACCATGTGCAGGAATCTTCACTGCTCTCCTTTGTGTACAGGTTGGATGTTCAGAGGTAGCAGTCGGTGCATCAGCCCTGGTAACTGGGAGTCCATGCAGCTGGCCACAAATGCATCCCCTGTCTCTGTCCACATGGCCAGTTGTTCATCAGCTCTAGGGTGACCAGCAGTAACAAAGACATGAGTATCAATTGGCCAAAGTATTTTATGCACTTTGTCATTTGGTACCTCTTCCTCGATAGGCATTAATGTGTGTTAGCCATGTCTTTACACTTTACGCCCATTTGCATATGTCTGTTCATATGTGTATACCTGGAAGATCTATTTCTTTGAGAATAGAAGATGTCATCTTTGATCTTCCAGTCATCTGACATGCATATGTCTGACCAGAATGCCAGGCTAGAGCTAAGGAGGATGCACAAAGCACATTTTTCACACCACCCTAATGGAAATATCCATTAGAGGTGCTTGCCATTTACTTTGTGTAGCTGCTATGTATTTCAGTGCCAGAAAAAGATGGGACAAAAGAATGAAAATAGTATTATATTTATGTCAGTGGGGAACAAACTTGACAGTTGCATTACCCACCTTTACATGTGTGTCCACGGTAACGTTTTTTAGATAATTGTTGCCTGTGAGCACCCCATTGGCCTCCGCCGTGCCTTTGTTCCTCCTGTAGCACTTCACATTGCGCAGCCTGCGGTGATCTATAGGCACAGTGTCATCCTCAACATGAATCCATCAGAACAAAAGCAGGTAGCCCCTTTTCAAATTAATGTAGGTTCCAAGACATGATTAGGTGCCACAGAGCAAACATTTTCCTGTTTTGTACAAAAGTTTCTAGTTTTGATATTGACACTTTGATACTCCACAGACTATGTACATGACATGACTCTAAAGTGGTAATATCAGTTTAAAGACATGCAAAAATTGTTCTTGGTTATTTATAAGCATGCACGAATACTAACAACTTGAACATATCTGAATAGGAAATAACTTATCAAGACAGTAGCAAGACTTTCACTCTAAACAGGCATCATTAACGGAAGCTTCTTTGAAAAGTTTCCCTCACTAGATTAACCAGCAGTCACATCTGTCAAAACTCTTCATTCCTTATCAGAAAGTATTCAGAACAAATTTGCTTTCTATTCTCTTGTGGAAAATTCATCACTCCTTTTATTTATTTGAGATTTGTTGAAGGCCATGGAAACATATACCATACCAATGAGTATTTGTTTTATGTGAGCAGTTATAAAAATTTACAGTTGCTAAATACCTTTTAGTTTTGTGAGTTTTAAACAGAAATTTATAAACAAGAATTTTCAATAATAATATTTACACTTTTTACATGCCCTTAAACATTATTTAATTTGTTTGCATTGCTTATCTCCCCACAAAGTTTCATGTATAGTTTTATTATCTTCAATCCTGATGGGCACTAACCTTTTCTTCCAAACCTTAAACAAAACCTGGAAAATACACTCAGACATAATTAAGCATCACAAAGAATTTTGACATACAATGTCTGAACTGCAAGTAGAGTATTGGACATTCAGATAAAGGAGACAGTAAATCTGCCTTTAAAAAAAGATATGTAAGAACTGTTTGGAAACTTTAAATTCTTTAGCTCTGGATGATTTGTTTCAACTCTAGCGAACAAGATCAACTCTTTAGAGACATCTCAATAATTAATTTGTTTAATTATGGAATTAAATAAACGTCAGTAATTTACTCTGTCAAAGCCTATGATTATTTTCTTTTAAAGATGCCAATAGATTCTCTAATCATGTTGATATATATCAATTGAATGAACTGCATCGAACTTTTAAAACATTTATTTTTACTAAATAAGAAGCAAAATTTAAAATGTTTTTAAATTTCTAATCTTTTTTTCTGCCAAAGGATGTCAAACCAACAATTTAGCCATATTAGTAGTTAACCGCTTACAATACTACTAGATTGGTTATTTATTTATTTGTTTGTTTGTTTGTTTGTTTGTTTATTTACTTAAAATATTGTTCTTTAAAATGTGGTGTTTTGTTATCTGTACAGCTACATAGACATAGAAATAAATACAATTAAAAATGCCTTTAAGTGACCATTAGCTCATTTGTTCTTATTAATTTTCTAATGTTAAAAATATGTGTGTATGCACATCTACATGCCTCAGGAATGTTTCAAGGCAAGATTCTTTCCAATGGGCAAACAAATATAAAAATAAAACTTTCTCTACATTTCATTTAATATTGCAGAATACACACACACACACACACACACTATCAGAAGTCCTGGCTCTAAATTCACTTACATAAAGTCACTTCCTTTTAAAGATTATATATATATATATATATATATATATATATATATGTTTAGAGCAAGGGGAAAGGAGGGAGAGAAACATCATCAGCTGCCTCTCCTCCTCATGCCTGACGGGGACAAAACCCTGTACCTCGGCATGTGCCCTGATGGGGAATCAAACCCATGACCCTTCTGTCTGTGGGATGATGCACAAGAAGCTGAGCCACAACAATCAGGCTAAAGTAACTTCTTTATCTGTAACTTCTGCAAAAAAGAGAGGAGAATTTCAGAAGCTTCCCTCAACATTGTGCCATGTTGTCTATGCTTCCTATGGAAAGAACTGGCCCTGGTTTTCTTTCCTGATTTTCTTACAAATGTTCTGGTATTCTAGATGAAGATGTTAAAATTTGGTATCGCAGTAACAAGGGTAGTTTCACTGTTCCCAAGCCTACACATCAGTCCTTGTTTGCTACTGTATAACACAAGAGATGTGGGCACGTTTCTTTCTATGAATGAACGTTTTATGATATGCTACTGCAGGACCCATTCAGCCATCTACATTGCCCCCCTTTAAAGTCCTGGTAGACAGGGGTCTTGCCTCCCCACATGGGCTGACAGGGGTGTTATGTAAGTAGCTTGATAGCAGGGAATTTCCATCCTTGAAGAATGTCTGGTATATTGTAAATGAAACTGTGGCCTGTTTTGTCTAATGTGATTTCTTGTCAGAATTTAAGGAGGCCTTATTAAATTATTGCTTATTTCCTGAAAAAGAATTGGTATGGGTTACAGCCCAAGCTATGCCAATGGTGCTTGTTTGGCTGTCCATTGCCATGCATACAAGCCAGTGAAGAGGGCTGCATGTGAATGAGTGCCTTTATCAGACGTCCTTGTGAGTGAAAGACATGATTCTGCAGTTGCGCTTGTTATGGGGACCACTACTTGCCCAAATGATTGTGGTTATGAAGAAACATACCCACAGTGCCCAGATATCCTCGGGGGTGACTGGTTTTCTTTCTCCTTTCCTCCTGCTTTCTCTGTCAGTTACTGAAAAATGAAATTGGTTCTAGCTGCAGATTGGCTCTTTGAAGGCTTTAATTCTTCATAAAAAGTAAACTTACCAAAGTGTTATGAAAAGTTATGTTAGAAGGTGGGAAAGTATGGTATCGCTGTTACATGGACTGAAGTTGAATATGTAGGAGAATGTCTCTCTCAGGAAGCGCACAGGCCTCATCAGGGAGTAAAGGGTGCAGACGTGTTAGGCTCACTCTCCAGGGCATCTGTGTCCATAGAAAAGAGAGGGAGAGCGAGCTCAAGAGTAAGAATGGCAGGGAGAGAGATTAGCACAAAGCCAGGAGGGGAACCATTCACGTAGGTCAGTCTGGGTGAGTGAGGGGTGTGGGAATTCATGGAACCAATGGTTTCTCTACATTAGGGTGACTCTCAGAAGGGGGTGCCTGAGACCCAAATAACCAGGGCAGGGAGCTTGTGGTGGGCCAGCCAGGGAGCCTGGGCTTCTTCCACCCCTACCCCCTTCACTTTTCCCTGGCCTCTTGCCCTGCCTCTCCATCATCCCCTGCCTTGGTCCCACCCCCCATTCTCCTCAGTTGTCCCTCCTGCCCTCCACCCCATTCAGTTCTATGGACCTTCCTGCTTTCCATCTCTATTCCCCTCCTGTAATCCCTTCCATGGTCTCTACCGCCTTCCACCCCACATTCACCTCCTTGGACCTTCTCGCCCCCCCACCCAGCATTGCCCTCCGTTGTCCCTCCCAACCTGCACCACCCACCCCCCTGAATTTCCCTCCATGGACCTTCATGCCTTCCCCCCCATTCACTTCCATGGCCCCTTCTGCCCCTCTACTACCCATTCCCCTCTACCACTTGTGTTCCCTTCCACTCCCATCCATTGTCCTCAACCCCCCACATTCCTCTCTGTGATCCCTCCTGCCCTCCACCCCCCTTCCCCTACAGAGCCCCTCACCCCTCAATCCATTCCATGGTCCCTCTCACCTTCCACTCCCTGTCATTCGGGCCCTCTATCTCCCCTGGCCCTGCCCCCACTGACTTTCTGACATCATCAGAGGGCCCTTGTGACATGACAGAACATATCCTATCTTGCCCCAGGCACGCAGCTGAGGGCAGAGAGAGGCAGAAGTGGCTGGTCCTGTCCCAGGGCCATAGGGTTTACCCGCAGCACAGCCTTGGGCAGCAGACCCAGCGGTGGAAGAGGAAGAGATGGAGGAGCCAGGGATGGAGGAGCCAAGGATGGAGAAAGAAGAGGTGGAGGAGAAAGGGATGGAGGAGCCAGGGACCAGTGGCACACAGGTGAGCAGTAGCCCCTGAGGTCCTGCTGGTCCAGGTGAATCCCAAGTCTTCCTCCCCCCGCACCGTCCCTGTCCCCCACACCCACCTAGCACCCCACAGCCTGGCTCCAGCCTTCTTACCCACCCACCGACCTGGGGGTGGCTGCCCCTCTAACCCTGGCCCCCCTAAGCCACACCCGCCCTAACCCATACTGCCCCCCTGACCTGTGGTCCCCTCTTTGTCCCTACTAGGATATCCGGGCCATCCCCGCTCCCTTGGACACGTCCACGGCTCTGAGGCAACTACACAAGGAACTGACAGACATCACCAATGATCCCCCTCCCCGTGCTCTGCGGGGCCGGTGGACGATGACATGTTCACATGGAAGGAGACCATCATGGGTCCCGCTGACAGCCCCTATGAGGGAGGTGTGTTCTGCCTAACATACAATTCTTACACAACTACCCCTTCAGGCCCCCACAGATTTACTTCACCACCCCTATCTACTACCCCAATATCAACTGGAGAGGCTACATCTGTCTGGATATTTTCAGGTCCCAGTGCTCTCCCATCATGACCATATCCAAACTCCTGTTGTTCATCAGCTCCATGCTCTGTGACCCCGACCCCAATGATGCCTTAGTTCCCTCCATTGTAAGGATGTTCTTAAAGGACAGGGACACCTATGATACCATGGCCCGAGCTTGGGCCAAGAAGTATGCCATGTGAGTGAGAGGTAAATGATAACCATCACCTCAATAACACACCTGCTTGTTGGAACCGCTGTCTTTTGACTGCTTTTTTGGAGGCATCCTTTGCCCATCTTGCATGTGCCACATCTGCTCATGTGGAGCGGGAGGGGGATGCAGGGAGGGGGGCAAGGTCAGGGGATGGGGGAGTGGGAGAGAGGCCAGTTTTTATGAGCATTTTACTGAAAGCCTTCTTTCCTGCTTCAGGATCGGAAAGCAAGAGCAAGGGGGTGGTGGGCTTAGGATGAGCCCTTTAGAACTGACAATGGGGAGGAAAAAGTAGATGAAGACTAGAAAGCTCATTAGGTATCTATTTTATTCTGAAGAACTTGTGTCTTTAGGTGTGTTGCTTTGGCCAGGATGACTAGTAACCCGTATCCTCTACTTTGAGGCCTACATCGAACTGGACAAACATCAAGTGGATGAGGAATAACATAAAACGATGTGCTTTGTTCCCAGAATTCTCCACCCCCAACCCTTCAATGCCTACCTTTTGACCAACCTGCCTCCCTCCACACTCTGTGTTGCACCCCACTTCTCAGGACATGCCTCTTTACAATAGCTAATATGTACAAGTAGCCCAAGTGACCATCAGTAGATGAGTGGAAAGAACAACTGTGGTACATTCACACAATTGAATAGTATGTGCCTATAAAAAAAGAAGGAAATCTTACCCTTTGGGACAGCATGGATGGACCTGGAGAGCATTATGCTCAGTGAAATAAGCCAGTCAGAGATAGACAAATACCATATTCTTTCACTGCTATGTGGGATCTAATGAACAAACTGAACTAACAAGGAAATGGGGACAGGCTCAAAGATAGTGAGCAGGTTAACAGCTGTTAGAGGAGGGAGGGAGTGGGGGCTGGGTGGAAAGGTGAAGGGATTAAGAAAAACAAATCTCATAGACACAGACAACAGTATGGTGATGACCAGAGGGAAAGGGGGTGGGGTGATTCAATAGAAGAGCATAAAGGGGGGATAGCTGGTGCTTCTGGAAGCAGACTTGACGTGGGGTGGTGAACACACAATACAATATGCAAAGGATGAATTATAGAATTGTACACTTAAAACCTGTATAATTTCATTAATCAGTGTCACTCCAATAAATTCAATTAAAAATAACAAATTTCTTCTTACTTTGTTTCCTTCTTTTCTCTATGAAACTCTCTCTTTAAACCCTTGTCAGTGAAGTATTCCTGTTACTGAGCAGCAATTGGGATCCTGCTGCCCACCCTCTAGGCGAAATCCTGGAGGCAAAGACTAGGTAATTAGGAAAGGAGTTATCCACACCAGGAAGAAAGACAAGACAGATGCAAATTAAAATAGCAATGAGATACAACCTCACACCGGTCAGAATGGCCATCATCAATAAATCAACAAACAAGTGCTGGGGAGGCTGTAGAACAAAGGGAACCCTAGTGCACTGTTGGTGGGAATGCATACTGGGGAAACCACTATGGAAAACAGTATGGGATTTCCTCAGAAAACTACAAATGGAACTGCCTTTTGACCCAGCAATTTCACTACTGGGATTATATCCTAAGAACCTTCAAACATGTGCCATGCTACAGGTCTGTCCTGTACATGAGAAAGCACAATTAAATAATTGGAGCCACAGAATGAGAGCATCAGAATTCAAAATGCAAGAGTCTAGTTAAATGCAGAGACCAGGTGTGAAGGCACTTCGAGGCTCCTTGTGAGAGATGATTCAAGTCTGAATGAAAGGAGTGTGAATGAAGATGCAGCTGACCAGACAGAAGAGATGTTTCAAATTCTGCTTTCATAATGTTAGGGTTCTGGTTCATGGCAGGCTGGTTCATGGGTGGCATGAGAAAGAGGCATCTGACAGCATTTACAGGACCTTGGGACCTTATAGGCCAGTCTGTGTGGTCCCCCTTTTCCTAACTATGTCTGAGTGAGGCCACATTTTCTTCATGTGCTTTGACCCAAATGATATTTTACAATAGCTTGCAGAAAGAAGCAGACAAGAATGCCACTGACTTCATTAAGCTGGCAAAGAAAGAGATTTTCAAAAATGCAAAAAAAATGACACTTCCCTCACTAAATATAGCTATTTTAAAAAATGGGTGATTTATGTTAGCATATATTGTTTATTGTTTTATAAGGATCCATTGACTTATAGGAGAAACACACATATAAATACATAATTTTTAAAAAGATTTTGTTTATTTATCTTTAGATGGGAAGGGAAGGAGAGAGGGAGAGAAATATCAATGTATGGTTGCCTCTCATGCGTCCCCTGCTGGGAACTGGCCCACAACCCAGGCATGTGCCCTGACTGGGAATCTCACCTCGATCCTTTGGTTTGCAGGCCTGCACTCAATCCATTGAGCTACACCAGCCAGGGCTAAATAAATCATTTTTAAAGCAGTAAAGTATATCCAAGAATAGATGTGTTATAACCTACTGTAGGGGCTAAAAATATTAATACATTTCCTTCCACCTTTTAAGTTCTGTTGCCTAGGCTAATAACCAAATTGATAGAGACAGATTGACAGGAGGAAGTCCATGTTTAATTCATGCTCATGGGGAACTCACACAGCCATGCTATATCCATGAAAATTCCAAAGACAATAAGGCAACATTGGGTGTCTAGGACATTTGGGATAAAGAAGACAAGGGCGGGTAACATGGCATTAGAGTTTTGGGAGTTTCAGTTAGTGGATCTGTACAGAGAATTAGTCTTATTCAGGTAACATGTCTACAATCATTAGGATAATGGATCAGTCCGCTAATGTCCTCATGGAGACAAGTCCACGGAATCAAAGTACTTTGGAAGAAAGTGTATCAGTTTTACTTTGAGTGAATGAGACACAGACGTAGATCGACATCATCCACAGCAATTGTCAGAAGCAACTATGGCTGCTGCAAACCATGCTATGACTCTAACTGGGAGAAAAAAATGTTAACCTTCCCTTATCAAAGGTACAGGGTAGTTAAGATGGTTTCATCAATTTTAATGATACTGCGACAGAAAGCACAGATCAGTTTCCTTTACTCTTATCCATTGACTAAGATTATAATTAAAATTTGATCTACCAGGTAACCCACGTTAGAATTTAATCACATAATGCTTTCTATGAAAGACCTAAATGATAATATGCACCCACATATATATGTATAATTCTTTGTATAGGTATACACATACATCCTTTTGAAAACAAATTAATATTATTATTAAAACAATTTCATGTGATATCTAAAGAAAATGTTGAGAAAATACATTTTTACATCAACATGTTTACTTAAAATATTTTTCATATTTCATAATATTTTTCATATTATGAAAATGTATATATTTAAGGGAAGGGAATAAGACAAAATGAGAAAACAACAGTAAGAAAGAACTTTGTTATTATGCAGCCATATTAAATATTTCCATTTAATTATAAAACAAAAATGAATGCTTGAAAATTACACATAACTAAGAAATAGCTTGCTTTGCACTAACAAATTTATGGACCTCCAGTGAAATATAAACATACCAATGAGTAGAAGTATCTGGGGAAATTAGAAGAAATATATTTCTATTCACTTGCTTTCCTCTCTCATACTACACCAACAGACAGACCTGTAATGTATTCCTTCTTAGGAGTCAGCAAGGAAGGAAATACCTATTAGGTCTGATACTATATTTCACCAATTCCGTGGGACATCCAAGACCTTATCATCACAATATCAGTTAAGGCATGACAGCTGTAAATGTCACGTCTGTCACCCCGACTGTGCTGAGCCAATCCATGTTGGATTTACTCCGAGTAAATGTCATTGCTAGAAAATGTAGATTTTCCCTTCCCCCTGACAAGTACTTGATAATACATTGTCTGGCTAGTACAATAGCAGCAAGTTGATGACTGGGTCGTCCCTCTTGTAAAGCTCAGAAGACTATCATATAGTTCATTTGATTTGTCACGTAGCATCACAATACTGCTTCTGTATGCATATTTTATGTGGGAACATCAAGGTAATGCTTCCATGGAAGAATTTTGTGAAAATAAAAGACTTTTAAAAACACCTGAGGCCCTTGTTTTTGGTATGGTAATTTAATGTCATCTCTTTTCCTGATTTTGTAACAAAAGGACAGGCTGCCTTTTACATTCTTGATGTCCTTTCAGGATTAGGAAGTAACCCACTAATTCTGCACTTCCCATCACAGCAATTGCACCTGCGAAGACTGTTTCTGTCTTTAATCGTTGCTTTCATTCTTTGAAACAATCTGTAGAGGCTACTCTCAGTATCATTTCTGGCAGAGAGCAGACAAGAGACTAGGTGGGGTGTCTTGTAACGATAGGGTGCAGGGAACTGAATGAAGTTCAGTTTTCCATATTAGCAAACCACTTAGCAAGGGTAACTTAACACAAAAAGACAAAAGATAGTTTATTGTATACAAAATATTGAATAGAATACTAAACTTTTCCTTTATATCTCCCTCCAAAAATATTAATATTACACATTTTTAAAAAAAGATTTGTTGTTTCTTAGAGAGAGAAACATCAATCTGAGAGAGAAACATCATCCAATTGCCTCTCAGTCACACCCCATGTGGGGACTGAACCTGAAACCCAGGAAGGTGCCCTCTCTAGGAATCAAACCAGTGACCTTTTACTTTATAGGGTGATGCCCAACCAACTGAGCCATGCCTATCAGGGCCACACATCTCTGACATCTACACTGTAATGAAGAAGAGTAGGGACTTTGGAGGCACTCAAAACTGGTTTCATCATGTTAGAGCCATACAACTTGGAATACTTTTTCATCTCTTTGAGTCTCAAGTTTCTGATTTGTAAAATAAAATAAATGATAGTTCACCTAAGAAATGGGTTGGAAGTTTAAATAAGAAAAAAAAATTTGAAACAGTAACTATCCACCCAATAATGCTAGGCTTTACAGAAATACTAATAAATATTTCCTCTCTCACCAAATTTCAGTACCATTTGAAAGATACAAGAGTCATTCCCAGCCAAGATGCAGGCATAGGTGGATGCACTGTGCCTCCTCGCACAACCAAAAGAAGGACAAAGACAAATTTAAAAACAAAAACCAACCAGAACTGCCAGAAAATCAAAGTGCATGGAAGTCCAACAACCAAGGAGTTAGAGAAGAAATATTCATCCAGACCTGTAGGAGGGGCAGAAGCAGACAGCAGGGGTGGAGAGGACTTGTGACAAGGTGGCAACTAGAGGACCAGGGTGGGCAAAGTGGCAATCAGCAGACTAGGCAGCTGGTAGACCTGACGAGGCAGTGGCTGGTTGACCAGGCAGTCCCACATTTGCTTGCAGATAAACTGGGCAGAACAACTGGGGAGCAAGACAGATTGCACAACCCAGGATTCCAGCCCAGACATAAAGCCTCAAACCTTCTAACTGAAAAAATCTGTGGGGCTTGTGGCAGTGGGAGAAACTCCCTGCCTCACAGGAGCGTTCATTAGAGAGACCCACAGGGTCGTAGAACATACACAAACCCATTCACCTGGGAATCAGCACCAGAAGGGCCCAATTTGTTTGTGGGTAGCAGGGAAAGTGACTGAAAGCCAGCACAGAGCTGAGCAAGTGACACTGTTCCCTCTCAGACACCTCTTTCACATACAGTGTCACAACACAGGGACATGGGTTGTCCCACCCTGCTGAATACCAAGGCTCCAGCCCTTACTGTGTAACAGGCACTCTGAAACAAACAAAAAAATGGTTTAAATGAAGAACAGATCAAAGCTCTTGGAAAAAATACATCTAGGCGATGAAGAGATAGCCAACCTATCAGATGCACAGTTCAAAACACTGGTCATCAGAAACTCACAGAAATTGTTAATATGGTCACAAAAAGGAGGAAAAAAGTGAAGGTTAGAAAAATTCACAAGGAACCAACAGTGATGGGAAGGAAATTGTGACTCAGATCAACAGACCAGAAGGAAGAAATAAACATCCAACCAGAACAGAAAGAAGAAACAAGAATTTTAAAAAATGTGCAGAGGCTTAGGAACCTCCAGGACAACTTTAACCATTCCAACATCCAAATCATAGGGGTACCAGAAGGAGAAGAGGAAGAGCAAGAAATTGAAAACTTATTTGAAAACTAATGAAGGAGAACTTCCCCAATCTGTCAAAGGAAATAGACTTCCAGGAAATCCAGGAAGCCCAGAGAGTCCCAAAGAAGTTGGACCCAAAGAGGAACACACCAAGGCATATCATCATTACATTACCCAAGATGAAAGAGAAGGAGAGAATCTTAAAAGCAGCAAGACAAAAGGAGACAGTTACCTACAAAGGAGTTCCCATAAGACTGTCAGCTGATTTCTCAAAAGGAACCTTGCAGGCAAGAAGGCGCTGGGAAAAAGTATTTGAAGTCATGAAAAGCAAGGACCTACATCCAAGGTGGCTCTATCCAGCAAAGCTATCATTTAGAATGGGAGGGCAGATCAAATGCTCCCCAGATAAGGTCAAGTTCAAGGAGTTCATCATTACCAAGCCCTTATTATGTGAAATGTTAAAGGGACTTACCTAAGAAAAAGATTAAAAAAATGTGAACAAAATGGGAACAAAGTCACAACTATCAACAACCCAACCTAAACTGCCCCCCCAAAAAACCAACTAAGCAAACAACTACAAGCAAAACAGAATCACAGAAGTGGAGATCACATGGAGGTTATCAGTGGGGAGGGGGAGGAGGGAGAAAGAAGGAAAAGATATAGAGAATAAGAAGCATCAATGAGAGGTAGAAAATAGACAGGCAGAGGTTAAGAACAGTATTGGAAATGGAGAAGCCAAAAAACTTCTATATATGACCCATGGATATGAACCAAGGGGGTGGAATGAGGGTGGGAGGGGTTTGCAGGGTGGAGAGGAATAAGAGGGGGAAAATGGGACAACTGTAATAGCACAACAATAAAATAGATTTTAAAGTAAGAAAGTAAGAAAGACACTAGAGTCACACAGATGGGTACTAAAATTTCATATTTTATTCACTGAGTAACTAAAAGAATGTGGTGCTTGATTTCACAGCCAAACCACTTAACCTCGTCCTCCTGCTCCTCATTGTAATGGAACCAAGAACCAGAAATGCTGACCTGTGGGGCAGAGCTTACCAACTGCACTCAGTATGCTGTGAAAGCACACCAGGTTGTACTGTGTGTCTGTAGCCAGGCACATCAAAGGGAGAAAGAGGGAGGAACGGAGCTCGCTGCCTTTGTCTCAAGGAAATAATCATATAAATCACTCCTTTGGCTTTGTCCTGTGTCTGAGGATTATTCCACCCAGGTTGTCTCTTACATTATATCTTATGGAAATAGCAGGCCTGGGGAATGGAGGTGCCTGCCTCTCATGAATCACAAGAAGCTAATAATCACATATTGTATGCCTTGTTGATCTGAAAACTCTGCAGAGCCAAGTAGGAAAGATGATGTATTTATTTTGGTAATATTTTGGGGAAATGTCTAGAATTCAGCATTTCTATCATGGTGATGTTCTATTTCTCTCCTCATCTCTTATTTGTGTTTCATTATAATGCACCAAAGACATTTATGGCATCACTACTTTTCTTTCTTCTTTGACTTGCATGTATGTTGTATATACCTACACAGCCTTCGGACCTTCTCTTCCAAAAACATGGCATTTTCTGTCATGAGCAGTGGCTTAATATCAGCTTCTAAATATGCTCCCCTGAAATGCTGCTCCCTGGATGAATGAGAATGTGTAGTTCCATGCTTGGAGTGTGCATGGCCGTATCCTACAGGTAGTCAAGCCTGAACACACTGGTGGTCAACGCCCTAAGCAGAGAGCCTCAGAACCCTCGGTGAGCCTTGCTGCCCAGCAAATATTTCTCTCCACCACCCTTTTGAAATTCACTGCAATACTCTGTCAGCGTTCATTCCTGACATTTCTCTTTAATACAAACTTTTAAAAAACATTTTTGCATTTTTTAATTTATTGTTGTTCAGTTACAGTTGTCTTGCCTTTTCCCCCAATATAAATTTTTTTCATTGTAGATATCCCTCTTTTAAGATGTCTTATCTCTAGGAAGTTAGCACAACTGAACTTCGTGACAGTTTCTCAAAAAATGTTTCAAGTGATGACCCCGACCCTGACTTTTTCCCTAGACCCCGCGTTGCCTCATTCAAGTTTATCACGACCCTCTGCAGTATTCGATGGCCAATGATATTTGTTTTGAAGAAAAGGAGGAACTGACAATGCTGCATATTACCTGAAACCTATGTCTGTAGACACCTTCCCACCATCCCATTCCCCAGAAAGGACTAATGCAAAGGATGATCCTTCATTTATATTCTAAGACAAGACCACTTAACACCTCTCCAGTGAGTTCCTAGTTTACTTCCTTCTTTAAAACCACAGTGCCCCTTACTTAGTTCACCTGTATAGTTTGTTTTCCCCACGTCCATGCACATGATTTACTCACATAAATCTTATATGCCTACAAAGCATCTTGCATTTCTCCTTCATAACAATCATCTCAATTTAATGGGACCTTCGACTCCTACTCATTATCGCAAACTCCACAGTGGCAGAGCTCACCTGTCACACTTTACCATCCCCACCTATTTTGTGAAATAGTATAAAGCATTCATAAAAGCACACGTTGAATTATTTCTTGCCTCTATGTGGTGGCAAAATTTTCCTTTACCCAATTTTCAGAAAGATTGAAGTAAAATGTTTCTTGACATTCTGCATTTCTTGCTCTAAAATATCAGTACATCTTGACTTTGATAGAAAAATTATTTGTTGACTAAAACATTATTTTAGAATATTTACTAAACATTTCCACTTTTGCTGGTGTTGCTAAACAGCAATTAGTAATGCCACTTTAACCTACTTTATGACAAATAAGTAATTAAGAGTATTGGTAAAATTTTGACTAATGATCTACCTAAAACAGGCTTAATTAAATACAAATTACCCCTGGCTGCTGTTGCTCAGTGGATTGAGTGCTGGCCTGCAAACCAAATGGTTGCTGGTTCAATTCCCGGTCAGGGCACATGCTTGGTTTGTGGGCCAGGTCCCCAGTAGGGAGAGTGGGAGAGGCAACCACACATTGGAAAATACAAGTTGTGTAAGTTAGAGGAACAAATAAAACAGATGAGCCCTTTGGCCCTTTGCAAGTACTGTTAAACTTCATAGCACAATTAATTGTTGATCACACGCATTTGTTCAAGAAGCCAGAGTCCCTTATTGGTATGCTGTTAAAAGGGTTATTAGCAAGAGTTAGGGCTGTTCCCCTTTGAGTCTCCTGTACTGTGAAGATCCAATTACCTATTAAACTTGATTCAGCCTGAAAAACAAACAAATCACAGTAAAGTAGTGAAAAGGAAGGTCCATTGGGGACATACATTATATAAATATTGCCCTCCTATATTCATGTTATAAAATGACTCTTTCAAATCAGTCTTCTTTTGGATATCCTTACCACTATTCACGGGCATAACAGTTTTATTTTCTAGTCAAATAAATGAGTAAATGATCAGATTTTTCACCATTGGTCTATAAAAAATGGACTGAAAAAATTGAACCAAAATAAATATAGCCTGACACTTCCCCTTCACTTCCCCACTAATACTCTGTATGTAGAAGTATTGGCTCCCTTGTGTTATTCAGTATCCCATTTGATCACTTTTAAGCACTTGAAGTTTCCTACTCAAATAAAAACGTCCCATGGCATCTTATAAATCTATAGGCTAGAAGGAAATGTTGTTCCTTTTTATTTCCATTTGGCTAAACTTCTTAAGTACTTCCCCATTTACTTATTGAGTAAATGAATACTATATCATGGTAGTGGATTAAAAGTTACTGAAAGTGTAAATCCCTTTACATATTTAATGGAAATGCATTACTATTTTTCATCTGCATTGCATTCTAGTGGATTAAAGAATTGATCAGATCTATTGAGATGAAAACATTACTCCTCATTATTAATGTCCTACTAGAATTTTATAGCTCTTTTATATTATAAAGTGAGACATTACTTTAACATTCTTTAAAAAGTACGGGTCACCAGAATTCAAGACTTGAAGAAGCAATGGGGGTCAGCTGTGTATTCTTAAATTCCTTTGAGTTTTAAAAAAACCTGTAGAAATCAGGGGTAGGATCAAGGGTGGGGAGTGGGGATGACTGGGGTGGGGGAGAGCAATGGGCGGAAAGTGGAGACAACTGTACTTGAACAGCAGTAAAAAAAAAAAATCTTAGCAAAAAAATCTGTAGAAATCAGGTGCTGACAACCAGTAGATTATTAGAGTAAATCATGGCTTCCCAAACTGTTTTACTTCCTTTAACTCACCCAAACACTGTCACTAAACCATTTTTATTTTTTATATTTATTGCCATTTATTGTTCATAGTTTTGATCTTCTTTTCTTAGATAAGTCCCTTTAATATTTCATATAATAAGAGCTTGGTGATGATGAACTCCTTGAACTTGGCCTTCATCTGCCCTCCCATTCTAGATGAAAGCTTTGCTGGATAGAGCAATCTTGGATGTAGGTCTTTGCCTTTCATGACTTGGAATATTACTTTCCAGCCCTTTCTTGCCTGCAAGAAGTGGGAAATTAGCTGATGGTCTTCTGGGATCTCCTTTGTAGGCAACTGTCTCCTTGCTGCTTTCTCTCGCTGCTTTTAAGATTCTCTCCTTATCTTTAACCTTTGGCATTTTAATTATGATATGTCTTGGAGTGGACCCCTTTGAGTCCAACTTCTTTGGGACTCTCTGTACTTCCTGGACTTTCATGTGAATTTTCTTTGCCAAATTAGGAAAGTTTTCTTTCCTTATTTTTTTCAAATAAATTTTCAATTTCTTGCTCTTCCTCTTCTCCTTCTGGCACCCTTATGATTCAGATGCTGACCCTTTTGGAGATGTCCCAGAGTCTTCTTATACTATTCTCTCTCTTGTTTTTTGAATTCTTGCTTCTTCTTTCTGTTCTGGTTGAATGTTTATTTTTTCCTTCTGTCCCAAATCATTGACTGGAACCCCAGCCCCATTCCCTTCACTGTTAGTTCCCTGTGGATTTTTATTCTACTTAGTGTAGCCTTCCTTTCTTTCATTATGCATTTGCCATGCTCCAGGAGTTCTTTGAGCTCCTGATCACCAGTGTTTTGAACCCTGATTCTGACAGGTTGCTTATATCTCTTTCTGGGACTTTTCTCTGTTCTTTCATTTAGGTCATATTCTTTGTCTCCACAATTTGGCAGCCTCCCTGTGTTGTCTCTGTGTATTAGGTAGAGCTGCTTTGACCCCCATCTTAGTAGCGTGGCCTATTGCAGAAAAGGAACCTTTGAACTGCATGAGTCAGAGCCTTAGGTAATTGCCAGGGTGGGGCAACTCACTTCACTGCTTTGTGGCTGTGTGTGGGGGGAGGGCTTGGAGAGGAGACTGTGCCACTGCCTGACTTCTGGTGGTGGCACAGCACTCACCCCATTTCCAGTTACTTCACCCGTTTCCTGTATTCGACTGGCACCCTTTTAACTGTTGCCATGGTGGTGAATCCCAGGGTGGGTGGGTTTGCATATGTTCTTAGAGGGTGTGGACCCTTTAAGTGAAATTTCCTGAAAATCTGGCAGTTTCTTCTGTCACTACAACCACCATCGGGATTTAAAGTGAGTAGTTGTGGGGATTTGTCTTTCCAGCACTGGAACCCTGGGCTGTGTTGTCAGTCTGGGCCTGGGATCACCGGCTCCCAAGGTGTCCCTCCTGATCTTTATCCACCAGACGGGAATGTGGCTTCCTGCCCATGCCATTCAGCCACTGCTGCTTCATGCCACCCTGTGTCTCCTCAGCTCTCTGCCCAGTCTCTGGTCCCTGCCCCTTCTGCCCCTCTGGATGAATGTGGCTTCTTTCAATCCTTGGTTGTCACACTTCCCTACAGTTTTATTTTCTGAAAGTTCTGGGTGTTATTTGTTTTTAGATTTAGTTATAACTCCTTTTTGAAGTTGAGGGAGGAGCCACAGCATGTCTACTTCCACCTCCATCTTGACCGGCTGTATCTACTTATAAATATATCACATACATGTGAAAAACAAAGATATATGTATATGTGTATGCACATATATAAGATATATATCTTTTTAAAATATTTTATTCATTTATTTATCTTTAGAGGGGAAGGGAAGGAGAGAAGAAGAGAAATATCAATGTATGGTTGCCTCTCGTGTGTCCCTGCTGGGAACTGGCCTGCAACCCAGGCATGTGCCCTGACTGGGAATCAAACCGCGATACTCTGGATAAGATATATATCTTTATATAAATATATTATATTAAACACACACACACACACACATATATAACTTTGATTGATTTTGCTTGTATTTGGAGGAGTTTATTTTAATTTCCAGTTTGGGGTGAATTTTTTTTCTATATTTATATGCATTTATTATTGAATAGATACTGTTGAAGAACAAGCAAAACAATATTTATAAATGTTACATATTACCAATAAATAAGTTAAAATATTTCTCTTAAAATAAATGAAAAGTCCAGTTCGGGATTGTCTGGGAATGCCCTTATGTGAAATAAAACCTGGGGAAAGGATGAAATATTATCAAAATAAAATAAAGCAGTCCTACTCATCGTCCAATGTCCACTCTCATAGGTAAGACACATTTTATTCATTCTGTGAGTTTTAGTATTGTGCTTTATTTTGAGAAAATAAAAAAAACAGAACTACCCATTTCTGGAAAATCATATTTCATTTTAATTAAAATAAATGTAACCTGTTGTAATGGTTTCTATTTAATGAAAGTATCTAAAATATGGTTTCCAGGAATGTGAATGACTCTTTTTAATGTGTTCATAGATCTTGACAAAGTAAAGTGGATTAATAGAAGCGCGTGACAGCTGATGACAAATGATAGAGAAACTGTAAGAGAAAAGATTTTTTTTCAGGCTAACTATGAAATATACAGATACTAAAGTGCATAGTCTGTGTTATCTGTCGTTTTCACCAAATTATGAACAACTTTATTGTCAAACATAATTCCAGGAGGAGAGATTTATTTTTGTATCATTTTCTACATTTTAACTAAAATGGAGATTCTTAAGCCTTGGGAATCTATTTGAAAATTGAGAACCCCCAAGAAATAGATGTATGATAATCATAAATTAACAATTATTTTAATATAATAAGCATATATTATGAAATACATATAAACTAAAAGGAAGAAAGGGATAAATGAAATTATTCCAAATATGATTAATTTTCAAGTCTCTCATTTTCTTGAAGGACTTTAAAATATTACAAGTTTTTATAGTGAGTATTTACATAGTAAGAGTTGGTAGAGCAATATTGGAGACAGTTCTGCGTGGCGTGGGCCCAGCTCCCACTCAGAGATGCACAGGACCCATGCCCATGGAGAGGTTCTCCCATGGGGAATCAGGCCTGCACTGTACCCAGACTGCTATGAGACTTGCTTTTGCTAAAACTCCCTCACCCTGAATTGAGACAGAAAACATTTACTGCATATCTTTAACATAACTTCCTAAAGTCCATGCTAAACCTTCCAAGGACAAGTGTAACCAGTTTAAACACTTTTCCTTTTGCATTTGCAAATATCCTTCTTCTGTGATGTGATTGGCGGCATTCTCTCCTTTGTTTTCTGTTAAAGGTAACCACCTAAAGTGAACCTGTGAATAGTAAATGAGGACCTTCCTGTAATGTGCCCAGAAAAGCAATAAAAGCAGATCAAGGCAAGGGCCGAGGCTTTTTCTCCCCTTGAGAGAGAAGCCGCCTGTCCCCTTTTCTCCACAGGATTCAATAGTCTGTGTGAATTTGTCTTGTCTCAGCTACAAAGCTGTGGACCCCACAAACCGGGGTCCGCTACAGAGCAAGAGATACCAGTTTGTGTTTGCAAAAGCTATGGGCAATATTGCATGCATTTATATATATTATATGTATATATCTATGGCTATATATGTATTATTGATATAATAATACTTTAGATGTCTTTTTGAATTTAAATAAGTTATATTGTATCGCATATACAATATGGACAGACCCTGAAATAATAGGCGAAAAAGTAAGTCCCCACAGATTATATACAGAAAAATATATGTTTTAGACTCATTTAAAATAAAATTTAAAAAAGCAGGATAGACATAAAAACTGCATGAAAGAGAAAAATAAAGGAATGCTGAGCATGGATTTCAAGGCTGTGGCTATCTTAAAATGCTTGGGGAGATGCTTTGAGGGAACATCTAGCTGGATGAGGGTTTTGTCAGAGTGTTTGAGTTGGTGTTGGTAGGTGGGTAGATGGGCACTTAATGAATTATTACAAGCAAATGAAGAGATAACTAAAAGTAGACAGTCCATGAGCCAGAGATGGCAATATGCGGGGGTCCTCGGCACATGTATGATAAAAGGAGAGTATCTAGGAATGGTTATTTCAATTTGAGGATATAAAAATAATATACCAAGGTTACTCTTTATTAGTGCCACAAAAGTTGTGCCCTATCAAAATGTGTGTAGGTGATTCACACCTGAATTATACAAGCAAAGGTTAATAGAAAAAATTTAAGCAGATTACCTTAAAAAATTGTTTACTCAGATTTTAAAAGAGCCAATAAACCTGCTGGTTTCAAGTCGCCTAAAGTATGCTCAGCTCAGTGAGGATTCCAGAGAAACCAGGTTATTACATTTCTGATCAGCGAGGTGATCCCCAACGTTGATCTTCAATCTTTAACTTAGTTTATGAAATTGTTCATTTCTAAGAAAATTACAAATGGTAATATAATAAACAACTCACCTCTGTAATTATTTTAAATAGATAGTAACATTTTACATAAATGTTTCAGATTTTTTTTGTGTTTTAAAGAAATAAACCATCAGAGCTATCTCATTTTTAAGGTGAAAATACATAGCTAAAATTGGTTTAAAAAAGAAAACTCAAATGAAAAAAGTAAACATTTTCTGGGCAAAAGAATAAGAGTTTAACTTTATTCAGGGGTGGAATTGGAGATAAAAGATTAACTAGGTAAACCAAAGCGCAGAAAATTTGACAAAAGCTATTGTAATGAAGCACTCATCATAAAGAAGAAAATCACTTATGAACAAAAAGCTATTTTATAAAAATTTTTCCATATTAATCCAATAAATAGAGATTGTCCCTCAAAATGTGATTTAAAAAAATATTTTATTTATTTATTTTCAGAGAGAGGGGAAGGGAAGGAGAGAGGGAGAGAAATATCAATGTGTGGTTGCCTCCCATGTGTCCCCCACTGGGAACTGGTCTGCAACCCAGGCATGTGCCCTGACTGGGAATCGAACTGCGATCATGTGGTTCACAGGCCCACGCTCAATCCACTGAGCTACACAAGCCAGGGCTCAAAATGTGATTTTTATTTTACATTCATTCCCAAAGCTTTTATATCAAAGAAGACAGAACATTACTTTAGACATTAATACAGATAAAAGTGGATTTTTTGTCATGAAATTTTGAGTTCAACTTCTTTTTACTCCTTTGCTGTTTCTAATTTCTACAGGATTTTGGGATATATTTTATTTGAAATGTGGGATAAATTCATAACCAACAGTGGAAAGATATTACATTATCAAAATAATTATCAAGATTGTGGTCACCTTCTGTTTGTACTACTAGAAGGTTCTGTATGCAATTCTAACTTTAATTTCCATTTTTCTCCTTTTCTTTTTGTACTCCAAAGTCTGCAGCATTTCAAATGCTCTTGTTGGAACTCATTTCTCAGTTTAATGAACAAATTCAAGGGAGGGTACCCACAGGGGAGGGCGGAGAGATCTCATTCTTTGGTTGCACACATAGGCAAACTACCCACCTCTCGGTATACCTGACGGACTCCAAACCTTCAATTAACTGAAGTGAAAACTTCATTCTGAACTGTGGTCTCCCATATATATCAAACAGCCTGTGAAATGCCTTAGATTTTTTAAAATATATTTTATTGATTATTCCATTACAGTTGTTCTATTCCCCTCTTCATTCCCCTCTACCCTGCACACCCCTCCGCACCATTCCCCCCTTTAGTTTATGACCACGTGTCTCAAGTTCTTTAGATTCTATATTTCCCACACTATTCTTGCCCTCCCCCTGTCTATTTTCTATCTACCATCTATGCTACTTATTTTCTGTACCTTCTCCCCCCTCCTCCTCCTTCCACTCCCCTGTTGCTAACCCTCCATGTGATCTTCATTTCCATGGTTCCACTCCTGATCTAGCTGTCCTCTTGGTTTGCTTTTGTTTTAGGTGTGGTTGTTAATAACTGAGTTTGCTGTCCTTTCACTGTTCATATTTTTCATCTTCTTTTTTTTTTTTTAGATAAGTCCCTTTAGCATTTCATACAATAAGGGCTTGGTGATGATGAACTCCTTGAATTGGATCTTACCTGAGAAGCACTTTATCTGCCCTTCCATTCTAAATGAAAGCTTTGCTGGATAAAGCAATCTTGGCTGTAGGTCTTTGGATTTCATGACTTGGAATACTTCTTTCCAGCCCCTTCTTGCCTGTAAGGTCTCTTTTGAGAAATCCACTGACAGTCTGATGGGAACTCCTTTGTAGGTGACTGTCCCCTGATCTCTTGCTGCTTCTAGGAATCTCTCCTGCATTTTCATCTTGGCTAATGTAATGATGATGTGCCTTGGTGTATTCCTTCTTGGGTCCAACTTCTTTGGAACTCTCTGAGCTTCCTGGATTTCCTGGAAGTGTATTTCCTTTGCCAGACTGGGGAAGTTCTCTTTTATTATTTGTTCAAGTAAGTTTTCCACTTGTTGCTGTTCCTCTTCCCCTTCTGGTACCCCTACAATTCGGATGTTGGGATGCTTAAAGATGTCCTGGAGGTTCTTTTTTTTAAAAAAAAATATTTATTTATTTATTTTTAAGATTTTTATTTATTTATTTACCTTTAGAGGGGAAGAAGAGAGGGAGAGAAACATCAATGTATGGTTGCCTTTTGTGCGTCCCCTGCTGGGAGTTGGCCTGCAGGACACTGGCCTGCAACCCAGGCATGTGCCCTGACTGGGAATCGAACTCCTGGAGGTTCTTAAGCCTCTCCTCATTTTGTTGAATCCTTGTTTCTCTGTTCTTTTCTGTTTGGTTGTTCTTTCTTCCTCTGGTAAACTCCCTTGATTTGAGTCCCAGTTTCCTTTCCATCAGTATTGGTTTCCTGTGCATTTTCCTTCATTTCAATCAGTTTAGCCTTCATATGTTCCTTTAATTTGTGACTAAAATCAACCAATTCTGTGAGCATCCTGATCATCAGTGTTTTGAACTGTGCATCTGAGAGGTTCACAATTTCTTGGTCACTTAGAATTATTGGCTCTGGGGCTTTGAGTTCTTGAGCCATAATGTTGTGGTTTGTTCCTGCTTGTTATGTATGAGGAGCAGAGCCCTAGATGTTCACCAGGGTGGGGCAACTCAGTCGCTGGGTTGTGACACTACATGTGGGGGTGGAGTCAAAGAGGAGCAATGGCAGTCCTCTCTGCTGCTTCTTGCCACTGGGGCCTGCACGGTCTGTCTCACTGCTCACTCCCCTGCTGGTTTATTTGTGCAAGAATGTGTGACTGTGGTCAGCCTGCTACCCTGCACCCCCACTGAGTCTGCTGCTGGGGCCTGCACAGTCTGTCTCATCGCTCGCTCCTTCGCTGGTTCATCGGTCCGATTGAACAGTTCATTGTTGTTGGACTTCCGTATAGTTCGATTTTCTGTGTTTTGGCTGCGTTTTTGTTTACTAAAACTTTGTTGTCTTTAAACTTGGTTGTGGGAGAAGTCACAGTGTTTCCACCTACGCCTCCATCTTGGCAGAAGTCCTAAGAGGATGGGAAGATCAGGGGAGGTGATGGACGGAACGCACCTTTTCGAAGCTGTTGAGTTCTCTGAACTGCCTTTGATTTTATGTCCAGATCCATTAAGTGCACTGCAGAGAGAGGTATAGCAAGAGTGTGTGAACACACACTCCTAGGAAGCTTCTATACTTTGTTAAACTCATAGCGGAAAGGATGCATCGGGCACCAATCAAGGCCCTGAGGACCCTACATGGCCCGCTGTCGCTGGGAGTGGAGCTCTAAATTGGAATCATCACCTACTTGATGATCATTCTACTGATGATGTAAGTGTCAGAGTTCCACTAGATCACTGACAGAAGTTATTAATTTTTTCAATTTTGGATGTCTTCATTTTTTAACACATTTTATTGTTAGTCTTTAACAGAGAAGCATACAGAGAAGTGTTTTCTTTTTTCTTTCATTTTTGATTAAGGACCATGTACAGTGATCTAAAAGTCAGTAGCAAGAGGTTAATGGCAATGAACTAGAGTAACACTAAATGTCACCTCACCTTACTTGTCTCTAAAACCTTCTAAGTAGATGAGACATGTCTGGGAAGCCATAAAATGTGCCCTTTGCTTATAAGAAGAAAGGCCCTTCTGTGCTAACACATTGTAATAGGTTACTCATAAGCGATCACATCGGAGAGGCTGAAATGTGTTTTGTGCACACTTGCAATATTGGTACCATTACCTTGGACCTAAGTAGTGATTTTTTTTGCCTATAAGAAGTACCTCAGAGCTTTTGAAAGATTATAACATTTAACAAAGCTTTGTAGACCTTTTGAGTCTACATACTTATTTATGCACAATCATGGACTTACCAACTATTATACTGAAGAAACATAACTCTTTGAAGTGCAACAGACATAAGGTTGAAAAGCAAATGTGAGCAGATACAAGGGCAAGCTCTATTGTAATACAGTCTTTTGACAAAATATTGTAGAGTATCTGTCACCAACGAGTTGAAACCACATGCGCTTTCTCTCCCAATGTACAGATTTCTTATCTTTCTTTTAATCCTCACCCAAGGACATTCTTCTCATTGCTTTCACAGAGAGAGAGAAAGGGAGAGAGAGAAACATTGATGTGAGAGGGAGACATTTATTGATTGCCTCTTGTATGTGCCTGGACTGAAGATCATATGTTGGGACCCACAATGTAGGTGTGTGTCCTGACCTGGAATCGAACTTACAACTTTTCAGTTACCGTGCATGCTCCAGCCAGCTAAGCCATAGTGGACAGGACATGAATGTGAAATGATGCCAGTTGTGGCAGACACATGGCCAGGCCATTCTCACATTCTGTATTTCTAACTTATTTTTGTTTGTTTTATTATTTTTTAAATTTTATTTATTTATTTATTTAGAGAGAGGAGAAGGGAGAGAGAAAGAGAGGGAGAAAAACATCAATGTGTGGTTGCCTCTTGTGTGCCTGTAACTGGGGACCTGGCCCACAACCCAGGCATGTGAACTGACTGGGAATCAAACCAGTGACCCTGTGGTTCACAGGCCTATGTTCAATCTACTGCCTCAGCCAGGACATATTTTTATTGTTTGTTTGTTTGTTTTACATCATTTACTCACTATTGGAAAACTCTCAGAAATCATTTTTAGAGATAATTCCTATGCTATTGGAAAATATCAAAATTGCTGCTGCTAATAAAATGTGCCAAGATTCTCCAAATAAGAAAAGAAAACTTATGATGTTATATACTACCTGCTAGATATGCAGCAAATATCATAGGCATCAGATAATGGATGGTGGAGGATTTTTTTAATGGGGAGCCAATGATAAACATGTCCTCTTAGCCACACATTGTCATACACGCACACACAGAGGTAGTATTTAAACCCAGTGCAATTGTGAAAAACAAGCTCTAATTCTACTGAGTTGGTAATTGTTAGGGATTTACTGGGACTAATCCCAACCACATTCTCTGTCTTACGGCAAATACTGTGCTTTCTCTTACCCTTCAGGATGTTTTAACAGGAATAAAAAAATCTCATAAGAAGTATTTGAAATGTATTGTAGATCTAGGAAAATTAGACCTACTCTCCAAATCTCAGGAAACATTGCCTCCAGGAATTATCTCATACACAGAAGGAAAGCAAATAAAAGTAAATCTGATTGGCAGTACGCATTCTTCTGCAAAACGTGTTCTCCACGAAACTGGAAAAGTAAGCTATGAGGGTGAGATGAAAGTCCACAAGCTTCAGAGACATGAAGAGCAATTGATATGAAGAACAGAACGTGGATATCTAGTTTAAGAATTAAAGGTATTAAGCCCTGGCTGATGTAGCTCAGTGGATTGAGCTCAGGCCTGCGAACCACATGATCGCTGTTCGATTCCCAGTCAGGGCACATGCCTGGGTTGCAGGCCAGTTCCCAGCAGGGGACTCACAAGAGGCAACCATACATTGATATTTCTCTCCTCCTCTCCTTTCCTTCCTCTCTAGAGATAAATTTAAAAAATAAAAAAAAAGAATTACAGGTATTACTGAACAAAGAATCATAACACTTGAAAAGAAATACTCAAAATGAAATTTCTTTTCTCTTACATTGAAAACAACATGTAGGTAGGTCGACAGGCTCCACACTAAATAGACTGAGGTCTAAATGTACACAAACACTGAAAATATTTTTAGATTACAAGTTAAAATTTAAGTTTTTAAAAAAATATACCAGAGGGGAGGGGGGAAGGTGATAAGGGGGGAAAGAAGGGGAAGAGTCATTAAGGAACATGTATAAAGGACCCACGGACATGGACAATAGTGGTGTAGATTGACTGTGGGAGGTGGGGGTGGTAGGGCAGGGGAGAGTAATGGGGGAATAATTGGGACAACCATAACTGAGCAATACAAAAAGGAAACAATATATAACAAGAGAAAAATATATAAGCTAAAGTCATGGAATAAAATTGAGCCAACTTGGTACTTTTGCATAACATCAAAAACCATTGCTCCCTGGCTGGTATAGCTCAGTGGATTGAGCGTGGGTCTGTTAACCACACAATAGCGGTTCAATTCCCAGTCAGGGCACATGCCTGGGTTGCAGGCCAGTTCCCAGCAGGGGACTCACGAGAGGCAACCATACATTGATATTTCTCTCCTCTCCTTCCCTTCCCCTCTAAGGATAAATAAATAAAATCTTTTAAAAAAATAAAAAAAATTGCTGTGACCAGTGTGGCTCAGTTGGTTGGGTGCTATCCCACAAAGGGAACAATTTATTTAAGAAAAAGATAATCAAAAGTACAAACAATAAAATGGTAATCAATACATGTCTGTCAACAATTGAATCTAAAAAACAAACTAAGCCAATAAGCAGAACAGAAACATATTCACAGCTACAGAGAATGGGTTGATGGCAGCCAGATGGGAGTGGGGGTTGGGGGAATAGGTGCAAAGCTGAAGATATGATAAAGCACAAATAGGTAGTTACAGAATAGTCATGGGGATGTAAAGTGCAGTGTAAAAAATGGAGAAGCCAAAGAATTTGTATGCATGACCCATGGACGTGAACAATCATGGGGCACTGCCGGAGGGTGTACGGGATGCTGAGTGGAGGGGGGCCAAGGGGAAAAAATTGGGGCCATTGTAATAGTATAATCAATGAAATATGAGAAAGTCAGGAAAATGGCGGGGGAGTAGGACAGAGCGACTCCAGTTCTCATACCCCTGGGAGAAAATCCTGGCAGATTTACTGAAGAACAGAGCAATCAATTCCCCAACCAACAATTCCCCAGCATTTATGAAAATAAGAGACCAGAGATAGTGACGAACCAGACAGCTAGAGGTCGTTGGGGTCTCAGGGACGCGAGTAAAGATGGAGGTGGCCAGGCCAGCTGCAGCCATTGGCCGGCGAGTAAAGACCTCGGAGCCGCGGCTGCCGCAGTGGTCGGAGCCCAGAGGCTTCCGCCTGTGCCCAGCGACAGGGGCATCTGCCAAGAGAATTCATTGGGAGCACAGCACCTGTGAGTAAGAAAAAAGCTGCAGCAGGGCCGGCTTGGCCAGCCTGAAACACCTCAGAGCTGCCGCTGCCACTGCCACTGAGTTAGGGGTGTAGAGGCTTCCATCTGCAGCCTGTGCCACAGAGGACTCATAGGGAGCCTAGCACCCAGTGGAGCATTGGGCCAGCTTTGGGGTCCTGGGAAGAGCTGGCTCCCTCCCTCACCATCTAGGCGGGGCTGGGTGGCAGAGACCTGTCTGCCTAGGTGTGCAGGGAAGGTGGCAAGGACAGAGGGCCGTGTTCAGTTGCGATCTCTGTGGACGCCAGCCCAACAGCCTGCCAGCCCAGGAAATTTGAGAGGAGCATTGTCCTGACCAGTCAGGTTGGGGACTGGGCTGGGCTGAGAGGCACGCTTTCTGGAGTTTTTACTGGAAAGTGGACTGAGGTGTTCTCCTGTGAAGGCAGCTTGACTTGCTTCTCACCCAGCCACAGGACTGGGAAGGACCAGTACCAGATCCCGTGGGACCCAGGCAGCCTGTCAGGTGGGCGGGCGCCCGCAACCCAGTCTGGTAGCCTGGCTGGCGCACAGGTATGCACCTGGGCCTACAACCCAGCCCCCAGAGGGGTCCTGCTGAAACCAGAAAAACTGGACTGGACAGTTTGAAATCAACAAGGAAGGAGGTATTTTTTTTAACTTCTTTTTAAAACTTTCTTCAGTAATAGTATATATTTTTTAATTTTATTGTTACTTTATCTTCCAGTATTCTGTTCCTCTCCTTTCTTTTTTTCCTGTTTTAGTCCTTATTCCTTTTACCCCAAATTTATTGCTTTTTCCTCACTACCCTTGCTCTTTTTTGTGTGTTTGTTTGTTTCTTTGTTGCTTTCTATACCACTGTAAATACTTCACAACACATCTCTCGGGTCTTAGCCCACTTTAGAGGGTCCTGAATTCTATTACTGTAGTGATTAACTCTACTTGCTCACACGCTACTTCTATTTACTATTCTTTACTCTCACCTTACCTCAAAATCTGACCACCCACAACCTCACTGCTTTCTAGATACAACTCACAAGCCTTCCTTCCCCAACAAGAGAATTATCTTTGCTCTATCCTTTCTTAAAAGTGGAAAATTGGGTTGAAATTACAGTTAACACTGTATAGAGCCTAAAGATCTTCTATGTCTACTCTACCGGGTGTGACTGTAAATATCATAAAGTACTCTCCTGCTTTCATAAACCATTTTGCCTCCCCCTCCAACTGATCACACACACACAAAGAAAGGAGTAGGTGGAAGCAGAGAACACCAAGATACCTGCAGGAGACTGCACCACTGAATTTCACAGGTACTCCACCACAGAAGTTCACACCATAAACCTAGGGAGTCAGAACAAATCAATTTAAGAAGCTGAAGCTAACAAAAAGAATCTCATAAGCGATGGGAAGACAAAGAAACAATGCCCAAATGAAAGAAAAGGTGGAAGTCTCAGAAATAATGTCAGATGAAAGAGAGTCAAGTCAACTATCAGATATTGAATTCAAAGCACTGGTTATCAGGAAATTCAAAGAGCTCACAATGAGCTACCAGAAACTGGAGGGGAGCTACCAGAAACTAGAGGGGAGCTACAATGAGCTCTCTGCAAACTATATCAACAAGAAAAAGGAAATAGAAACTATCATCAAAAGCCAAGAGGGAATAAAGAATACAATTTCAGAACTGAAGAACACAGTAGAAGGAATGAAAAGCAGGATCGATGAGGCAGAAGATCGGATGAGTGAGTTGGAGGACAAAGTAGAAAGAATCTCCCAGAAAGAGCAAGAAAGGGAAAAGAGGCTCAAAAAGAATGAAGATGGACTAAGAGAAATGCAAGACAATATGAAACATAATACTATCTGAATAATAGGAATACCAGAAGGAGAAGAAGAAGAACAAGGGATAAAAAACCTATTTGAAAGAGTAACGATGGGGAATTTTCCTAATTTGATGAGAGAAAAAGTTACACGAATCCAGGAATCACAGAGAGTCCCATTCAAGAGGAAACCAAAGAGGCCCACTCCATGACACATCATCATTAAAATGGCAAAATATCAATACAAAGAGAGAATCCTAAAGTCAGTAAGGGAGAAAACGGAAGTAACATACAAGGGAGCCCCAATAAGGTTAGCTACTGACTTCTCAATGGAAACACTCCAAGCAAGAAGAGAATGGCAAGAAATATTTCAAGCAATGAGAACCAGAGGCCTACAACCAAGGCTACTTTACACACCAAGGCTCTCAATCAAGATATAAGGCCAAATAAAGAGATTCCAAGACAAAAGAAGTATAAAACAATATGCCGCCAACAAACGAGCTCTACAAGAAATACTGAAACGACTGCTTTAAGGAAAGGAAGGAAAAGAGAGAGTCAGAGAGGAACTGTGGTACAAAAATGGCAATGAATAAGTACCTATCAATAATAATCTTAAAGGTAAATGGATTAAATGCTCCAATCAAAAGATATAGAATAGCTGAATGGGTAAGAAAGCGTGACCTACACATATGCTGCCTACAGGAGACCCACTTCAGGACAAAAGACTATCACAGAATAAAAGTGAAAGGCTTGAAACAAATTTTCCAAGAAAAAAAAGCCGGGGTAGCAATTGTAATATCAGACAAAATAGACTTCAACAAAAGGGCCATAAAGAGAGATCCAGAAGGTCACTTCATAATACTCAAGGGAAGAATCCACCAAGAAGATATTAACATCATAAATATATATGCACACAACATGGGAACACCCAACTATATAAGAAAAATCCTAGAAGACTTCAAGAAAGATATTGACAGCAACACAATTATAGTAGGGGATTTGAACACCCCACTGTCAAAAATGGACAGATCTTCCAGACAAAATGTCAACAAAGATATAGCTGCACTAAACAACAGCCTAGATGAAATGGACATGACTGATATATATCGAGCCCTTCATCCCAAAGAAGCTAAATACACAATCTTTTCAAATGCACATGGAACATTTTCAAAGATAGACCACATTATAGGTCAGAAAACGAGCCTCAACAAATTCAAGAAAATTGAAATCATACCAAGGATTTTCTCTGACCAAAAGGGATTGAAATTTGAAACCAACCCCACAGGAAAAAAAACCCCAAACACCCAAAGTCATGGAGAGTGAATGGTACGCTATTAAACAACAAATGGGCCAAGAATGAAATTAGGGAAGAAATCAAAAAGTTTCTGGAAACAAACGAAAATGAACTCACAACAACCCAAAACTTATGAGACACGGCCAAGGCAGTCCTGAGAGAGAAGTTCATAGCAATACAGGCTTACCTAAAGAAAATAGAAACATTTCAAACAAACAACCTAACCCGACGCCTGCAAGAACTCGAGGAACAACAATAAAGACCGCCCAGAGCAAGTAGAAGGAAGGAAATAACCAAGATCAGAGCAGAATTAAATGACATAGAGACTAAAAGCACAATTCTAAGGATCAATGAGTCCAAGAGTTGTTTTTTTTTGAAAGATAAACAAAATGGACAAGCCCTTAAGTAGGCGCATTAAGAAAAGAAGAGAGAGGACCCAAATAAACATAATCCGAAATGAAAGAGGAGAGATAACAACTGATACCACAGAAATAGAAGGGATTGTAAGGAATTACTATCAAAAACTGTATGCCAATACATTTGAAAACCTAGGTGAAATGGACAAATTCCTAGAAAAATATAATCTTACAAAACTAAATGAAGAAGAAGTAGAAAGACTGAACAGACCAATAACAGCAGATTAAATTGAAGCAGTAATCAAAAAAATTCCATCACACAAAAGCCGTGGACCAGATGGTTTCACAGGAGAATTCTACAAAGCATTTAAGGATAAGATAGCCCCTATTCTTCATAGACTATTCCAAAAAATCCAAAATGATGGGAAACTCCCAAACTGTTGTTATGAAGCCAGCATCATCCTAATTCCAATACCACACAGAGATACAACAAAGAAAGAAAACTTTAGGCCAATATCACTGATGAAGATGGATACTAAAATCCTCAATAAAATATTGGCAAATCACATCCAACAATACATCAAAAAGACCATACACCATGACCAAGTGGGATTCATCCCAGGGATGCAAGGATGGTTCAATATCCAAAAATCAGTAAATGTAAAATATCACATAAACAACAGCGGAGACAAAAACCACATGGTCATATCAATAGGTGCAAAAAAGCTTTTGATAAGTTACAGCACCCATTTATGATAAAGGTACTCAGCAAAGTGGGAATAAGGGGAGCACTCCTCAGTAAAATAAAGGCCATATATGAAAGACCTACAGCCAACATCATACTCAATAGGCAAAAACTAAAATATTTTCCACTAAGATCACGAACAAGACAAGGTTGCCCACTTTCACCACTTCTATTCAATATAGCATTAGAAGTTCTAGCCACAGCGATCAGATAAGAAAAGGAAAGAAAAGGCATCCAAATCAGAAAGGAGGAAACAAAACTGGCATTGTTTGCAGATGACATGATAGTGTACATGGAAAACCCTATAGACTCTACGAAAAAACTGCTCGAACTAATAAATGAATTTGGCAAAACAGCGGGATACAAAGTCAATATCCAGAAATCAAAGGCATTTTTGTATACTAAAAATGAATCAGCAGAAGCAGAAATCAAGAAAGAAATCCCATTCGGTATACCAAGAACAAAAATAAAATATCTGGGAAGATATCTAAAAAAGGAGGTAAAAGACCTGTGTGCAGAAAATTACACAACACTGAAGAAAGAAATCAAGGAAGACACAAACATATTGAAACATATACGGTGTTCATGGATTGGAAGAATTAATATGCTCAAAATGACCATCCTATCCAAAGCAATTTACAGATTGAATGCAATACCTGTTGAAGTACCAATGGCAGATTTCACAGACATAGAACAAACACTTCAAAAATTTATATGGAACCCTAAACAACCCCGAATAGCAGCTGCAGTGTTGAGAAAGAAGAACAAAGTAGGAGGGATCACAATACCTGATATCAAACTGTATTACAAGGCCACTGTAATCAATACAGCTTGGTACTGGCATAAAAACAGGCACATAGACCAATGGAACAGAATAGAGAACCCAGAAATAAACCCGACTCTCTACAGTCAATTAATATTTGACAAAGGGGGCAGTAACATAAAATGGGGTAAAGATAGCCTCTTCAACAAATGGTGTTCGGAGGACTGGACAGCTACATGCAAAAAAATGAAACTCCAGCACCAACTTACATCATACACCAAAATAAACTCAAGGTGGATAAAAGACTTAAATATAAGCCATGACATCAATAAGTCCTAGAGGAGAACATTGGCAGGAGAATCTCAGATATTTCACGCAGCAACATTTTTACTGATATGTCCCCTAGTGCAAGGAATATAAAGAAAGAGTATACAAATGGGATCTCATCAAAATAAAAAGCTTCTGCGCAGCTAAAGAAAACAGCATTAAAATAAAAAGACAACCAACTGTATGGGAAAACATATTTGGCAATGATACCACAGACAAAGGTTTAATCTCCAAAATATACAAGGACTCACACGACTTCACTCTAAGAAGACAGCTAACCCAATTAAAAAATGGGGAAAGGACCTGAACAGACTCTTCTGGAAGGAAGACATATAGAGGATCCAGAGACACATGAAGAGCGGCTCAAAATCACTTGCTATCAGAGAGATGCAAATTAAGACCACAATTAGATACCACTTTACACCTACTTCCCCTGGAATTCCCTCCCCTCTTCCCTCTGGTCCCTGTCCCCCTGTTCTCTATTTCAGTGTCTTTGGTTATATTTTGCTTGCTTGTTTGTTTTCTTGTTTAGCTTCCTGTTAAACATGAGATGGTATGGTATTTGTCCTTCAACACCTGGCTTGTTTCATTCAGCATAATGCTTTCCAGCTCCATCCATGCTGTTGCAATAGGTAGGAGCTCCTTTTTTCTTTCTGCTGCATAGAATTCCATTGTGTATATGTTCGATAGTTTTTTTGATCCATTCATTTACTGATGGACACCTAGATTGCTTCCACCTCTTGGGTATTGTAAATTGTGCTGCTATGAATATTTGGGTGCATATGTTCTTTGGGATTGGTATTTTAGGGTTCTTAGGATACAATCCTAGCAGTGGAATTGCTGGGTCAAAAGGCAGGTATAATTTTAGTTTTCTGAGAAAATTCCATACTGTTTTTCATAATGGTTGTACCAGTCTACAATCCCACCAACACTGGACCAGAGTCCCCTTTTCCCCCTACCTTCTCCAACATTTGTTGTTTATTGTTTTGTTTATAATAGCCTTTTCACCGGTGTAAAGTGGTATCTCATTGTGGTTTTTATTTGCATCTCTCTAATAGCAAGCGATATTGAGCCTCTCTTCATGTGTCTCTGGATCCTCTATATGTCCTCCTTGAAGAAGTGTCTGTTCAAGTTATTTCCCCATTTTTTAATTGGGCTAGTTGTCTTCTTAGAGTGAAGTTGTGTGAGATCTTTGTATATTTTGGAGATTAAATCTTTGTCTGTGGTATCATTGGAAATATGTTTTCCCAAACAGTTGCTTCTCTTTTTATTTTTATACGGTTTTCCTTAGCCATGCAGAAGCCTTTAATTTTGATGGGATCCTATTTGTTTATTCTTTTCTTTATATTCCTTGCTCTAGGGGACATACCAGTGAAAATATTGCTGCGTGGAATATCTGAGATTTTCCCGCCAATATTCTCCTCTAGGACTTTAATGGTGTCATGGCTTATATTTAAGTCTTTTATCCACCTTGAGTTTATTTTGGTGTATGATGTAAGTTGGTGCTGGAGTTTCATTTTTTTGCATGTAGCTGTCCAGTCCTCCGAACACCATTTGTTGAAGAGGCTATCTTTATCCCATTTTATGTTATTGCCCCCTTTGTCAAATATTAATTGACTGTAGAGATTTGGGGTTATTTCTGGGCTCTCTGTTCTATTCCATTGGTCTATGTGCCAATTGTTATGCCAGTACCAGGCTGTATTGATTACAGTGGCCTTGTAATACAGTTTGATATCAGGTATTGTGATCCCTCCTACTTTGTTCTTCTTTCTCAACATTGCAGCTGATATTCGGGGTTGTTTAGGGTTCCATATAAATTTTTGAAGTGTTTGTTCTATGTCTGTGAAATCTGCCATTGGTTCTTTAATAGGTATTGCATTGAATCTGTAACTGCTTTGGGTAGTATGGACATTTGAGGATATTAATTCTTCCAATCCATGAACACCGTATATGTTTCCATTTGTTTGTGTCTTCCTTGATTTCTCTCTTCAATGTTGTGTAGTTTCTGCACACAGGTCTTTTACCTCCTTTTTTAGATTAATTCCCAGATATTTTATTTTTGTTTTTCTATATCAATTGGGTTTTGTTTCTTGATTTCTGCTTCTGCTGATTCATTTTTAGTATACAAAAATGCCTTTGATTTCTGGATATTGACTTTGTATCCCGCTGTTTTGCCAAATTCATTTATTAATTCGAGCAGTTTTTTGGTAGAGTCTATAGGGTTTTCCATGTACACTATCATGTCATCTGCAAACAATGCCAGTTTTGTTTCCTCCTTTCTGATTTGGATGCCTTTTATTTCCTTTACTTGGCTGATCGCTGAGACTAAAACTTACAATACTATATTGAATAGAAGTGGTGAAAGTGGGCAACCTTGTCTTGTTCGTGATCTTAGTGGAAAATATTTTAGTTTTTGCCTATTGAGTATGATGTTGGCTGTAGGTCTTTCATATATGGCCTTTATTTTATTGAGGAGTGCTCCCTCTATTCCCACTTTGCTGAGTGTCTTTATGATAAATAGTGTTGTACCTTATCAGAAGCTTTTTCTGCATCTATTGATATGATCATGTGTTTTTTGTCTCCGCTGTTGTTTATGTGATATTTTACATTTACTGGTTTTTGGATATTGAACCATCCTTGCATCCCTGGGATGAATCCCACTTGATCATGGTGTATGATCTTTTTGATGTATTGTTGGATGCGATTTGCCAATATTTTGTTGAGGATTTTAGCATCTATCTTCATCAGCGATATTGGCCTGAAGTTTTCTTTCTTTGTTATGTCTCTTTCTGGTTTTGGAATTAGGATGATGCTGGCTTCATAGCAAGAGTTTGGGAGTTGCCCATCATTCTGGATTTTTTGGAATAGTCTGTGAAGAATAGGGTGAGCTCTTACCTAAAAGCTTTGTAGAATTCTCCTGTGAAACCATGTGGTCCAGGGCTTTTGTGTGATGAGAGTTTTTTGATTACTTCTTCAATTTAATCTGCTGTTATTGGTCTGTTCAGGCTTTCTACTTCTTCTTCATTGAGTTTTGTAAGATTATATTTTTCTAGGAATTTGTCCATTTCACCTAGGTTTTCAAATGTATTGGCATACAGTTCTGCATAGTAATGTCTTACATTTCCTCCAATTTCTGTCGTATCAGTTGTAATTTGTCTACTTCATTTCTGAATGTGTTTATTTGGGTCCTCTCTCTTCTTTTTTCAAAGAGGCTACTTAAAGGCTTGTCTATTTTTTTTTATCTTTTCAAAAAAAACAATTCCTGAATTCACTGATCTTTAGAATTGTGCTTTTAGTCTCTATGTCATTTAATTCTGCTCTGATCTTGGTTATTTCCTTCCTTCTACTTGCTCTGGGCGGTCTTTATTGTTGTTCCTCGAGTTCTTGCAGGCATAGGGTTAGTTTGTTTATTTGAAATGTTTCTATGTTCTTTAGGTAAGCCTGTATTGCTATGAACTTCCCTCTCAGGACTGCCTTCGCTGTGTCCCATTAATTTTGGGTTGTTGTGAGTTCATTTTCATTTTTTTCCAGAAACTTTTTGATTTCTTCCCTAATTTCATTCTTGGCCCATTTGTTGTTTAATAGCATACCATTCTGTCTCCATAATTTTGGGGTGTTTTTTGTTTTTTGGGGGGGTAGTTTCAAATTTCAGTCCCTTTTGGTCAGAGAAAATGCTTGGTATGGTTTAAAATTTCTTGAATTTGTTGAGGCTCGTTTTGTGTCCTATCATGTGGTGTATATTTGATTATGTTCCATGTGCATTTGAAAAGATGTGTATTTAGCTTCTTTGGGATGAAGGTCTCTACAGATATCATTCAAGTCCATTTCATCTAGGGTGTTGTTTAATGCTGCAATATCTTTTTTGATATTTTGTTTGTAAGATCTGTCCATTTTTGACAGTTGGGTGTTAAAATCCCCTAGTATATCGGTGTTGCTCTCAATATCTTTCTTGAAGTCCTCCAAGATGTTCCTTATAATTTGGATGCTCCTTCATTGGGTGCATATATATTTATGGTGTTCATATGTTCTTGGTGGATTCTTCCCTTGAGTATTATGAAGTGACCTTCTGGGTCTCTCTTTATGCCCCTTTTTTTGAAGTCTATTTTGTCTGATACGATAATTGCTACTCCGGGTTTTTTTCTTGTCCGTTTGCTTGGAAAATTTGTTTCCATCCATTCAGTTTTAGCCTGTGATGGTCTTTTGTCCTGAGGTGGGTCTCCTGTGGGCAGCATACATGTGTGTCATGCTTTCTTATCCATTCAGCTATTCTATGTCTTTTGATTGGAACATTTAATCCATTTATGTTTAATGTTATTATTAATAGGTACTTATTCATTGCAATTTTTGTACCTGAGGTCCTCTCTGTCTCTTTTTTCTTCCTTTCCTTAAAGCAGACATTTTAGTATTTCTTGTAGAGCTGGTTTGCTGAAGGCATATTCTTTTAGACTTCATTTGTCTTCAATGCTTTTTATTTTTCCTTCTATCTTGATTGAGAGCCTTGCTGGATAAAGTAGCCTTGGTTGGAGGCCTCTGTTTCTCATTACTTGGAATATTTCTTACCATTTTCTTCTTGCTTGGAGCATTTCCATTGAGAAGTCAGTAGCTAACCTTATTGGGGCTCCCTTCTATGTTACTTCCTTTTTCTCCCTTGCTGCCTTTAAGATTCTCTCTTTGTCTTGGAATTTTGTTATTTTAATGATGATGTGTGTTGAAGTGGGTCTCTTTGGGTTCCTCTTGAATGGGGTTCTCTGTGATTACAGGATTCGTGTGACTTTTTCTCTCACGTTAGGAAAATTTTCCATCATTACTCTTTTCAAATAGGTGTTTTATCCCTTGTTCTTCTTCTTCTCCTTCTGGTATTTCTATTATTCGTATATTATTATGTTTCATATTGTCTTGCATTTCTCTTAATCCATCTTCATTCTTTCTGAGTGTCTTTTCCTTTTCTTGCTCCTTCTGGGAGTTTCTTTCTACTTTGTCCTCCAACTCACTCATCCTATCTTCTGCCTCATCGATCTTGCTTTTCATTCCTTCTGCTGTGTTCTTCATTTCTGAAATTGTGTTCTTCATTTCCTCTTATCCTTTGCTGATGGTTTCTATTTCCTTTTTCATGTTGATATAGTTTGCAGAGAGTTCATAGTAGCTCCCCTCTAGTTCCTGGTAGCCCATTGTGAGCTCTTTGAATTTCCTGATAGCCAGTGCTTTGAATTCAATATCTGATAGTTGAATTGCCTGTATTTCTTCTCACATTATTTCTGAGACTTCCACCTTTCCTTTCATTTGGGGATTGTTTCTTTGTCTTCCCATTGCTTATAACACTCTTCTTGTTAGCCTCAGCTGCTTAAATTGATCTGTTCTGACTCCCTGGGTTTATTGTGTGAACTTCTGTGGTAGAATACCTTTGAGATTCAGTGGTGCAGTCTCTTGCAGGTATCGTGATGTCTTCTGCTTCCACCTAGTCCTTTCTTTGTGTGTGTGTGATCAGCTGGAGGGGGAGGCAAGATGGTTTATGACAGCAGGAGAGTACTTTATCATATTTACAGTCACACCCTGTAGAGAAGAGATAGAAGATCTTTAGGCTCTATATAGTGTTAACTGTAATCTTCAACCCAATTTGCCACTTTCAAGAGAGGATGGACAAAAGATAATTCTCTTGTTGGGGAGGGAAGGCTTGTGAGTTGGATCTAAAAAGTACTGAGGTTGCGCGTGGTCAGATTTTGAGGTAAGGTGAGAGTAAAGAATAGTAAGTAGAAGTAGCGTGTGAGCAAGTAGAGTTAATCACTACAGTAATAGAATTCAGGAAATATACTGTGGGCTTAGACCCAAGAAATGTGTTGTGAAGTATTTACAGTGGTATAGAAAGCAACAAACAAAGATAAAAAAAATGGCAGGAAAAGGGAGGAAAAAGTGATAAATTTGGGATGAAAAGAAGAAATACTAAAACCAGAAAAAGTAAAAGAGAAGAACAAAGTATTGAAAGATAAAGTAATAAAAAATTTAAAAAAATATTTGATTAGTGGGAAAAAGAGTTTAAAAAAGTAAAAAAAAAAACCAAAAAAAAAAAACCTTCCCTTGTTGGTTTCAAACTGTCCAATCTGGTTTTTCTGGTTTCAGCAGTAACCCTCTGTGGGCTGGGTTGTAGGCGTAGGCATAGGTGCACAGCCGCAGGCCAGCCAGGCTACCTGACTGGGGTGCGGGTGTCTGCCCACTTGACAGGCTGCCTGGGTCCCATGGGATCTGGTATGGTCCTTCCCAGTCCTGTGGCTGGGTGAGAAGCAAGTCAAGCTGTCTTCACAGGAGAACACCTCAGTCCCCTTTTCAATAAAAACTTCTCCAGCCCTGGCTGGTGTAACTCAGTGGATTGAGCGCGGGCCTGTAAACCACACGATCGTGGTTCAGTTCCCTGTCAGGGCACACGCCTGGGTTGCAGGCCAGTTCCCAGTAGGGGACTCACGTGAGGCAACCATACATTGATATTTCTCTCCTTCTCTCCTTCGTTCCCCTCTAAAAGATAAATAAATAAAATCTTCCAGAGAAAAAAGATAAAAGGAAGCTCTCCAAAAAACAGAGAAAAAACCTTCTCCAGAAAGTCTGCCTCTCAGCCTAGCCCAATCCCCACCCTGACCAGTTAGGACAATACTCCTCTCAAATCTCCTGGGCTGGCGGGCTGGTGACCACAGAGATCACAACTGAAAATGGCGCCCTGTTTTTGCCACTCTCCCTGCAAACCTAGGCAGACAGGTCTCTCCCCAGTGCCACCTAGCCCCTCCTAGATGGGGAGGGAGGGAGCCAGCTCTCTTCCAAGACCCCACAGCTGGCCCAAGGCTCTGCCAGATGCCGGGCTCCTGATGAGTTCTCTGTGGCAGATGCCCCTGTCGCTGGGCACAGGTGGAAGCGTCTCTGCCCCGACCGCTGTGGCAGCAGCGGCTCCAAGGCTGTTAGGCGCTGACCGAAGGCTGCTGGCCCCACTACCTCCGTCCTTACTCACTTCCTTGAGACCCCACTGACCTGTAGCTGTCTGGTCCGTCACTATCTCTGGTCTCTTATTTTCATAAATACTGGGGAATTGTTGGTTGGGAAATTGATTCTTCAGTAAATCTGCCAGGATTTTCTCCCAGGGGTACGAGAACTGGAGTCACTCCATTCTACTCCGCTGCCATTTTCTTGCAATCACCAGAAGTGATTAACCTGATCTGTTCTTTCCTTTGAGCCATTTATTTTTGTCTTGGCAGGCTTGTTACTAGAAAGGGGCAGAGTCTTAGGTGTTCACCAAATGAGTCAACCCAGGTTGCTGTGTTGTGATGCTGTGTGTGGGGGAGGAGTTTGGGAGGGAACAGTGCTGCTTGCTCAGCTCTCTGCCAGTTTTATGTTTCCTCTGCCACTACCCATAATCAAATGGGGCCCTTCTGGTTCTGAAACATGGGTGAGGGGGTTGTGTACATTCTAGAACCCTGTGGATTTCTCCAATGAGCTCTCCTGTGAGGCTGGGAGTTTCTCCCACTGCTGCCTCAAATCCCACAGATTTTTTCAGTCAGAGGCTTTGAGGCTTTATTTCCCTGCACAGGAACCATGGGTTGCACAGTCTGTCTCAACCCCCAGTTGTTCCTTTGGGTTCATCCACATGCAAATGTGAGATAACCAGCTCTGCCAGGTGCAGCCTTTCCCACAAGGTCCTCCAGCTGCTGCCTTGCAATGAGTCCTCTCTGCCTAACTGCCTGTCTCTGCCCCTCCTGCTGGTCTGGATAAATGTTTCTTCTTTAACTCCTTGCTTGTCTGACTTCCATACAGTTTGATTTTCTCTCAGTTCTAGTTGTTTTTAGTTTTTAAATTTGTTGTCCTTCTTTTGGTTGTGTGAGGAGGCACAATGTGTCTGCTTGTGCTCCACCTTGTTTAGAAGTTCCCATATTTTAAAAATTTCCCACAGTTTCTATTAATATTTATAAAGTATCTAATAATTTCATTTCATTGGAAATAAATACAAATATTATTAACGCTTTGTATTAGTATTAATCATTTAATAGTATTAATATTAATACTCTGTGTGTGTACACATATGTACCTATTATTTTGTGGTATTATGATATAGATTTCTTTGTTTTAAGAGAAACATACTCTAAAAGGTGCAGAGTCAAACCATCTCCAGTCTACCTAAAAACCTGTGATTTTTTTCTGGAGAATTCCATCTACTATTTCTTTTTAAATGAATAGCAGATGCCTGCTGGTGTACCACACAGTGGTTATTATAGTGTGTGCTGGGAAACCAATCAGCTGGAGAGCACTGACAGAAAAGTGAGTCCTTCATGAATGAACATTTACTTGAAGACCACATTATGTGTGACCACTTTTGGCGGCGGCTATGGTTAATCTTCCCTTGTAAACTGAAACACAACCAATGTGAAAAGTGCAAGATCATTTGTGTTTATAGATGCTAAATTTATGTTGCTATGAGACATATATGTGTGCTGGTGTTGTATTAGAACATTGTAAGAGAGAAATGCTATTTCATTCCTCTGAGTCTTTTAGCTGCCTATCATCTTTTCTAGGTCAAATCCTCAGGTGACTACCGCAAAGAATTAAAATTTAGAGGACTAAATGAGAAGAAAGAAGTCAATGGTACAGCTGTGACCAACGTAAAAAAAAATTTTACTCTCGAAGAAGTTTATGAAGGTTACATTTTACAGGCAAAAAAAGTTGCTTTGGAGTATACTGATTTTGAGTGACTTTCAACAAGGTAAATCTTACAGTTGGTGCTTGCTGGTAGGAGACAGTAGAATTTAGGACAGCACAAGAAATGTGTACATTTATATTCATGAACAAATTCATTCCTTTCTTTACATACTGATGAGAATTTTGAATATCTTTTCAATAACAAATGAGCTAGCATTACAGGCATGAGAAAGTGTTACAAAAATGGCTTATCAGTTGACATGCTATTTCTCAGTATGTTTTCCTCTAACCTGGTGCTCACATTCTTTTTTAAATATATTTTATTGATTATACCATTACAGTTGTCCTATTTCCCCCCTTCTCTCCCCTCCACTCTGCACACCCCTCCCCCACCATTCCCCCCTTTAGTTTTTTTAGAAATATATTTTATTGACTATACCATTACAGTTGTTCCATTCCCCCCTTCATTCCCCTCCACCTGCACACTCCCTCCCCCACCATTCTCCCCCCTTAGTTTATAACCACGTGTCTCAAGTTCTTTAGATTCTATATTTCCCCCACTATTCTTGCTCTCCCCCCTATCTATTTTCTACCTACCCTATTTCTACCCTACCCTACCCTACCCTATGCTATTTTCTGTACCTTCTCCCCCTTTCTCCTCCTCCCACTCCCCTGTTGCTAACCCTCCATGTGATCTCCATTTCTATGGTTCTGCTCCTGATCTAGCTGTCCTCTTAGTTTGCTTTTGTTTTAGGTGTGGTTGTTAATAACTGTGAGTTTGCTGTCCTTTCACTGTTTACATTTTTTATCTTCTTTTTCTTAGATAAGTCCCTTTAACATTTAATATAATAAGGGCTTGGTGATGATGAACTTCTTGAACTTGACCTTATCTGATAAGTGCTTTATCTGCCCTTCCATTCTAAATGAAAGCTTTGCTGAATAGAGCAATCTTGGCAGTAGGTCTTTGGATTTCATGACTTGGAATACTTCTTTCCAGCCCCTTCTTGCCTGTAAGTTCTCTTTTGAGAAATCCTCTGACAGTCTGATGGGAACTCCTTTGTAGGTGACTGTCCCCTTATCTCTTGCTGCTTCTAGGATTCTCTCCTTCATTTTAGTCTTGGCTAATGTAATGATGATGTGCCTTGGTGTATTCCTTCTTGGGTCCAACTTCTTTGGGACTGTCTGAGCTTCCTGGATTTCCTGGAAGTGTATTTCCTTTGCCAGACTGGGGTTCTCCTTTATTATTTGTTCAAATAAGTTTTCCACTCATGGCTGTTTCTTTCCCCCTTCTGGTACCCCTATAATTCAGATGTTGGAATGTTTAAAGATGTCCTAGAGGTTCCTAAGCCTCGCCTCATTTTTTTAAATCCCTTTTTCTTCATTATTTTCTGTTTGGTTGTTCTTTCTTCCTTCTGGTCCACTCTATTGATTTGAGTCCCAGTTTCCTTTCCATCACTATTGGTTTCCTGTGCATTTCCCTTCATTTCAATTAGTTTAGCCTTCACATGTGCCTCTAATTTGTGGCTAAAATCAACCAGTTCTGTGAACATCCTGATCAGCAGTGTTTTGAACTGTGCATCTGAAAGGTTGGCTATTTCTTGGCTGCTTAGATGTATTGGCTCTAGGGCTTTGAGCTGTTTCTCTTGAGCCATAATGTTGTGGTCTGTTCCTGTCTGTTACGTGTGAGGGTCAGAGCCTTAGGTGTTCACCAGGGTAGGGAGACCCAGTCGCTGGGTTGTGATGCTGTATGTGGGGATAGGGTCACAGAGGGCCAATGGTGCCTGTTCTATGCTCTCTCTCAGACCTCCACCCCCTCCGCTGCCTCCTGCAAGCAAATTGTTCCCTTCTGGTGCTGGTTCCCAGGTGTGTGGGCTTGTGCTCCCTCCAGGACGCTGTGGGTCTCTCCAATGAACTCTGTGTGAACCTGGGAGCCTCTCCCAGCACCTCGACCCAGAAAGTTTTTCCAATTGGTGATTTTAGGCTTTAATTCCCATCGCTGGGGCCCTGGTTTGTGTGATCTCTCTCACTGCTCTGGTTTATCTGCATGCGAATGTGTGACCATGGTCAGCCAGTGGCCCCACACCCTCACTGGGTCTGCTTGTTGCCACCCCATGCCTGGGATCCACCAACCTCTTCCTGCGCGCCTGGGTCTGTCTACCTGCTTTTTTTTGCCCAACCCCTCTCTGCCAACCTCTGACTCTGCCCCTCTTACAGGGCTGGCTGAATGGTTCATTGTTGCTGGACTTCCAAACAGTTTAATTTTCTGTGTTTTGGTTGCATTTTTCTTACTGCAACTTTGTTGTCTTTAAACTTGGTTGTGTGAGGAGGCACAGTATTTCCACCTATGCCTCCATCTTGGTTGTAAATTGGTGCTCATATTCTTAATCTTTTTTCTCTTATTCCATTTTATTGTAAATTTGGAGGAAATGCTATCATTTTATTTTATTTCACTCTTCTGAATTACACATGTACTCATATGACAGCTTCTTCTACCCCAGTAATAATAAATATTGATTTTTTGGGAATATTTTACATCTAATTATTTCACCTGAAGGTTTAAGGGCTGCAAAGAAAGCAAAGAAAGAGGAATAAATATAACACAAGATGTGAAGGACCTATACACTTAAACTGTAAAGATTAGTAAAAGAGTATTACTTTTTCCCTCAGAGCAATTTGGCAAATAATACCCTCACAAGCCATATTGAAGCATTTATATTTCCCTACCTAGCCCTTCCAGAATTTGCCAACTCTTAAAGAAGGAGTATTTGTTTCCTCACTATGTGCTTTTTTGCATGAATTTAATAAGGATATGTTCTTTTTATAACAGAGCACATAAAACCCAGGTTCTGTCTGTGGTTTTACTAACCAAGACTTTGACTGGAATGTCATGTCTCAGAGAGACCTGCCTAGACTCTGGATGTCAGCAAAAGCTCTGAGGACCCGATATTGACTTTGGAAGCTGATAAAAGCCTCTTGGAGAACTTACAGGCAAGAAGGGGCTGGAAAGAAGTATTCCAAGTCACGAAATCCAAAGACCTACTGCCAAGATTGCTCTATCCAGCAAAGTTTTTATTTAGAATGGAAGGGCAGATAAAGTGCTTCTCAGATAAGGTCAAATTCAAGGAGTTCATCATCTCCAAGCCCTTATTATATTAAATGTTAAAGGGACTTATCTAAGAAAAAGAAGATAAAAAATACAAACAGTGAAAGGACAGCAAACTCACAGTTATTAACAACCACACCTAAAAGAGAAGCAAAATAAGAGGACAGCTAGATCAGGAGCAGAAAACTAGAAATGGAGATCACATGGAGGGTTAGCAACAGGGGAGTGGGAGGAGGAGATGGGGGTAGAAGGTACAGAGAATAAGTAACATAGACAGTAGATAGAAAATAGACAGGGGGAGGGCAGGAATACTATGGGAAATACAGAATCTAAAGAACTTATGACACATGGACATGAACAAAAGGGGGGAATGGTGGGGGAGGGGTGTGAAGTTTGGAGGGGAATGAAGGGGGGAATGGGACAACTGTAATGGCATAATCAATAAAAGATATTTTTTAAAAAAGACTCTTGGAGAAAGGGCCTGGTACCTTTGCTGATTCACGTGGTTCGAGGCAGTCTTTCCAGGTGAGGGGTGAAGGTTGCTCTCCTGGCTGGTGGCACTTACAGAACCACAAGACATTTTGGGGAACCTCAAGAATGTGAGGCATTTTCCAGCCTATAGGCACTGCAGGCAGAGCCTGCTGACAGCTTGTGTGCCTTGTCTTCTTCTCTCTGAGGAAGTAATTGAAGTTCAATCCAGAAATTCCTTGAGATCTAGCAAAGCAGATTAAAGAAAGCCCATACGATCAATTGCGGTTTTTTGTTGTATTTGTGCAAATAGTCACACCAAATTAAAGTTGGACTGAATGCAGCAAATAAATTGGCTCTAATCGGACTTTCAGATTAAAAATTAATGGTGATATTAGGAGAAAAATTGTGCTTGAAAAATCTATACTACACAGTTGCAGGTAGTAGGCTCTAAGTTAATTGTCGTGAAATTTTTGTCACCCATAAATGAAAATGAATCCTGAATTTTCTTAGTTTTCTCAAGTATTTGGGTATACACCTCCAAACTAACATTTAATTTTTTCTCCCATACTTTAAAATGGAATTGTTGAGCTTTGCAAATGGCAAATTATAGCCAGTGGACTTGATATAAACTTGGGAATCACCACAACCGCTTAATACATAAACAATCTGGGTCACTGATGCCGTGGAAACCATGCAGAACATACCTGAGCACCTGGTGACATTGCCAAAGAGATGGAAACTGCAGAGAGTTGTCCTCATTTTCCCCATTACTGTCCCCTGCCATACCCATCCCCCCTCCCACATTCCATCTCCACCCCCGTTGTCCATGTCCACGGGTCCTTTGTACATGTTCCTTGACCTGACCCTTCCCCTTCTTTCCCTCAATATCCCCCCTCTCCTGCCTTGATGCCTTTCAGTGCTGCTGTGTCATTTTTTTTCACCTCTTCCACATCAGCAAAACGTTTTGCTTCAAAGACTTTTTTCATCCAGGAAAACCAAAAAGAAGTCACTCAGGGTGAGGTAGGGTGAATAGGGAAGGTGGAGCACAGGGGTCATACCTTTTTGGTCAAACACTGCTGAACACTCTGTGCAGTGTGGGCAGGTGTGCTCGTGAATCTCCCTATTATGAAAAGGGCAAACATGTTGAAAGAGTCATCAGAAAAATTCCCTGCAGCTGAACACAGCCTCTTACAACAACACCAGCTGTTACACTGATACAGATGGGCTCCTAGAACACTCACCCAGCAGAGGAAGCCTGTGCTGCAAGGCCCCACCCTCCAGAAGGCAATTCTGTCTTTTTGGGTGTCCCCCTCATAGAAAAAAAACAAATCTTTCAATATCTTTTTTTCAAATAGAAATTTTCAAATTAGAGTGATATCAGAAATAAAATTAGTTCACGTTTAACCTACTACATCTACTTCCCCTTCCAAATGAAGGGAGCTCATAACCTATGACAACTTATTTCTATCTTTCAATATTTAGTTTTATTTTCCTTTTCAGGCACAAATTGATAGAGCAAAAATATGTATACTCTCGGAGGGAAAATACATGAGAAAATTTCCTGTGAAAAATAAAATGTGTATAAAAGTGATGGAAAATACTAGACATGGACACTCCCGTAACAGTACATTTAATGAGAAACATTTTAAATTAGGTTTAAGAGCTTCATAGCACATATTTTCCGATTTTCAGTGGTTTTCATTTAATTGCAGTGAAATGATCATTTTACTTTCCATGTGTGATAGCTGGCAGTAACAATGGCACACAGAGCTATACAAACATAAAGCAGCACAGAGAAAAGGATTTCATTCGCATCAAAATTTCTCTAACTCCTCACAAGAAAGGAATTATTTTTATCTGATGTTTATTTAGCTTATATACAGTGCGGAATGTTTGTCTGATTAAGATCCACGAATAAGACTTTCCTATGCATTAGAAGAAATTTCTCATCCAGAACTATGTGCTTCAGGAGCAGGCATATCGAACATGTTGACAAAAGTCAAAAAGTTAGAAATTATACGATTTACAGGAACACATGGTGCCCTGTGAACAGAAAGTTTGGCATATGTACATACATACATGCAAGATATATAATTATGAGGAGTTCAGGACAAACCACTGGACTCAGATGGAAACTCAAGTTTTAAGAGGAAATTCTCCCTGCCTAATTCAGCAGCTGAGGAAGAAAATGTAAACTGTTTTGTTTTAGCCCCTTGAGCTGTCAGAAGTGACAGAATGGTGGGGCATTAGGTCGACAGAGAGTGTCAAATCGGGTTCTGAAATAAAGTTAACCGTTCCCTGGATTACACATAAATTAGTGTTTGACACTTGACAGAATAGGTTTGATAAGAAAAGGCATTCCAAAAACGATAACAGTGAAAGCAGTTATGGAGTATGCCAATCGAATTTTGCAAATGGGATCCCACGTCTTCCTTGGAATGGGTTCAGTTCACAGTTGTACTCAAAATATAGCCAATAATTTCTCTTTATTGCAGTGAGTCAGGTGCCAAACAGAAATAGCAAGATGCTGAATGTGAGTGCCTAGCAATATGGAAATGAAGGGAATGCAGAACAATTCAAAGGGAGGTTTGGTGCAATTTGCATGCTAAAAACCAAAGCAACCACATTTACTCTTCAGAAATCATATACAAATGTATTCAAGCAGCGCTATTCAAAGACACATTAGTGTTGCTAAGGACCAAAGTAATAATATTTTCCTGATTAACAATGTTTCCTATTCAAAGGGAAAATGTCATTTTTCAAACATAATCATGAGAAAATGCCAACTAATTTTGTTCTAAGTCAGGAATAGTCATGTAGTTGTACCAATATGCTATGTATCTCAAAAGCAAAGAATAAGCAAAAGATATTCAGGCTCATCCAAGCTGTCGTAAAAGCTAAACTTTTGTCTGTGATTTTTATGGCCGAGTAGTATTCCATCGTGTAAATGTACCACGGCTTTTTTGTCGTCTGATCTACTGATGGGCATGTGGGCTGTTTCCGGATGTTAGCAATGGTAAATAATGCTGCTGTGAACACAGGGGTGTGAGTATGCTTTTGAATCAGTGTTTCAAGTTTCTTTGGATATAATGAGGGCGAAAAGAGACTTTGCTTGGGTGGATGGGCACACGATACAGATGATGTTTTATTAACTTGTGCTCTTGAAACATGTATGGTCTTGCCCACCAATGGCACTGCAATACATCCAATTTTTAAAAAGGGGAAAATGTCATATGAAATTCAAGAACAGACAAAAGATTACTTGCCTCTTTTGAACCGCGAACCAGTCAGAAATTAAACATACAATAGTTGAAATGAAGAATGCACTAGAAGAAATAAACAGTAGGCTAGATGATGAAAGGGTGTATCAGTGATTTGGAAGACAAGGTATCAGAAGACACCCAATCAGAGCAGCAGAGATGAGGATCATTTTAGGGACTTTGGGACAACCTGAAACATAACAACATGCCCATCACAGGGGTAGCAGGAGAAGAGAGAGAGCAAGGGATCCAGAAACTATTTGGAGATGAATGACTTAGAACCTCCCCAACCTGGTGAAGGAAAAAGACAGCCAAGCCCAGGAAGCACAGAGAGTCCCAAAGGAGATGAACCCAAAGAGGACAACAATGGGACACATCATAATCAAAATACAAAAGGTTACAGATAAAGAGAGAATCTTAAAGGAAGCAAGAGAGAAAGAAAGAGTTACCTACAAAGGAGTTCCCATAAAACTGTTAGCTGATCTCTCAACAAATTTTGTAGGCTAGAAGGGATGGGCAGGATGTATTCAAAATGATGAAAGTCCAGGACATACATCCTAGATGATTCTACCCAACAAAGCTACCATTTAGAATGGGAGGGCAGAAAAAGTGTTTCCCAGATAAGGTCAAGGTAAAGGAGGTCATCATTGCCAACCGCTTATTATATAAAATGTTACAGGGACTTATCTGAGAAAAAGAAGATCAAAACCATGAACAGTAACATGGCAAGAAATTCACAACTATTCACAACTGAACTAAAAAAGCAAATTAAGCAAACAAGCAGAACAGGAACAGAATCATAAATGTGGAAATTGTTTGGAAGGCTATCATCTGGGTGGGGGAAGGGAGAAAATGGGGGAAAGGTACAGGGATTAAAAAGGCAATATTAGTAGGTACAAATGGATGGGGGAATATCAAGAATAGTATAGGAAATGGAGAAGCCAAGTTACTCATATGCATGTCCCATGGACATGAACTAAAGGGGGATTGCTGGAGGAAATGGGGTACCAGGTGTAGAAGGGGCAAGGGAGAAAATTGGGACAACTGTAATAGCATAGTCAATAAAATACATTTAAAAATGAATAGTGGTGAGTATTCCATTTCGGAGCTTGCATTGTTGGATGTGGCAAGAGTTGTATATGGTTCCAGAAAAAGCATCATCATCTTCATCAATAGAAATTTATGTTGACTCATTTTCTAAAGTGTGTATTTATTGTTTGGTATCATTCTTCACCAAAGGGGTGTATATGGCTGCTTTGACACTCATGGAGGGAGAAGTATACTAGTCTTTGCTTCATCAATGACAGGCTTTTGCCTATGCCTTCCATTGACCCATAAAATGGAATTCAAAACCTCTGGGTATAAGTTTCTTAAGAACCAGCCTGTGGTTCTCCCACTGCTTTTCCCCCTCTACTCTTCAAAATTCATGTTACAGGTAAGATTTCTCCTTCATCTTAGATTCCAGAATGAAGGAGACATATTGACAAGAACTCTAGCCAACCCCAAATGAAAAGGTAATATGGCAAATAAATAAACATTTATTATTTTGAGCCACTTACTACATAATTTGCACATGAAATCAGACTAAAAATGTGAGTCAAGAGAAAGCAGAATGAGATTCATAAACTTTCAATCATAGACTGAGTTAAGGGAGATGGAAGAAACAGTAAAAGTAAATAGTGGTCCCTAAATTGTGGATGGGTGATGTAGGCTGAAGGTAAACACGTTGTACTTGGAAACGAGTCAGGTGGAAAAGTCCTTTTTAAAAAAAACATTTAATTCTATTTCAAGTACAGTTTTCTATTACTCCCATCCAAACCCACCCCCCTGTACTCCCCCCTCCCATTTCCACCCTTCTTAATTGTTGTCCATGTATCCTTTATATTTGTTCCTCTAAATCCTCCCCTATTTCCCCTGAAATTCCCTCCCCTCTCCCCTCTGGTCGCTGTACCCCCATTCTCTATTTCAGAGTCTTTGGTTATATTTTGCTTGCTTGTTTGTTTTGTTGTTTAGCTTCCTGTTAAAGGTGAGATCATATGGTATTTATCCTTCAACACCTGGCTTATTTCACTCAGCATAATGCTTTCCAGCTCCATCCATGCTGTTGCAAAAGGTAGGAGCTCCTTCTTTCTTTCTGCTGCATAGAATATACCATGTGGCTTCACCAGTGAGTTAAAAATTATTTGGGAATGAATTTTGTGACAATTCATATACAAATATGTAAACTTGACATTTTTAAAGAGTCACCTATGTAGAAGTGAAAGTCATCTTGGGTGATTGTGGTGAATTGAGAAAAGAGGAAATTTCTGAAGGAGGTGGAGAATACTTTGAGGGAGGTATTTACCTTGGAATTGAGTAAAGGTGTGATACATCTGGAAAAGAGGAGAAAGTGTCAATTAAGAGCATGTATATCACAGGGACAGAATACTGTCAGCGATCTTTTTCAGATTTCTGAGCTCGAATTGTCTGCAAGTGGCACTAGAAGCAAAGAAGTGAGCCAACTCTACCTTCTAATGCTTTATGGTGAATAAGAGAAGACATAGTTGATTTGGGGTAAGATATGTCATTTTGTAAGACATTTAGTTGAGGTGAGGGTACTGGAGATACTGTAGAAAAACAAGTGTGTTATGAAGTTTATATGTAACATAATGAAGTTTGCAAAGGGTCTAAAGAATGAACAAAAGCATGATCAAAGATGCACTAGACAGATGATAGACTAGGTTGAATAGTAATGAGAATGTTGGAAGTGGTAGTTGTGTTACTTATAATTGAGATGGTATATTAGGGTTACTGAAAAGGTAAATAAATTCGTTATTAGAGTGAGGAAGTTTATTGCACTGCTGCAATTGAAATGTTGACCTAGAATTTCCTCTAAATATCTGAAATCTGAATATCATCGTGGGAATTACATTATTGAAACACTAAACCTTAGACAACCACAGCTCTATAATCCTGGTCTTCTTCTTCTATAGTATTTTCTGTCTTCTTCATTGGTTTCCATTCTGCCATTTCCTAAATCCAGGCTCTTATCAAAGTCAGTTATTTCTATACTTTCTTCAGATTATTTATTTTTATCATTACCTTATCCATACAAGTGCTTATATATTAATCAACCATTTAGCATGTTTGTTGGGAATCTATTATGTCCTGGAATTTGCTACTTAAATGCCTTGCACAAATAAGACAGATAAATTAGACAGGGTCTCTGCCCTCAGAAAGTCTGTAGCCTAAACTGGCTCCCATCTTCACCATCTCTAGCAGTCTTCTATTATATATGGTAGCTTGTTCATTAGATGTTTCTTAAATTCGTTGACAATAAGCAAAAGAGTCATTTTTTTGTTTAAAAACTAGTTCCACTGCTGTATCACCCAATTTAATTAATTTGAATATAACTTCCTGAAATTCAAGGCTCATAAATTAGAAGTGTATCTGGCTTTTCTCCCCCTGCCATTTTTACACATGTATACAAGATGTTGATCCATCTTCCAAAAAGTGTCTTTCTCCTTCATCTCTCCCATTGCAGTTCTACTGGTACAACTGAAGTTCAAACCTAGCATGAACATGTCAGCAATGGTCTCTAATAGGATACATTTGTCCTTCATTAAAGAATTTTTGTTGAGAGACACTGAAATAAAGAACAAACTGACAGTAACCAGAGGGGAGGTGGGAGGGGATAATGGGGAGAGGGGTAAGGGTTATCAGGAACATGTATAAAGGACCCAGGGACAAAGACAAAGGTAGGGGGAAGGATGGAGGGTAGGAGGTGCAAATGGATGGAGTCGGGGGGAATGGTGGGGGAGAAATAGGTTTTGAGATGGTGTTTGTGGGAGGTAATATGGTCAGTGAAGAAATCAAATGACTTTCCTTTGAAGAATGTTTATCCTATTTGAATATTTAAACAATTCTCTGTTCTGCTCTGTACCTGTCTTCCAAACTTCTGGTTTTGTCTAAAAGACTCACAACACCTCATCACTATAAGGGGCCTTGAAAATTATCTAGTCCAACAACCTATGTTTGCAGATCACAGGTTTTGAAAGGTAATCGACTTGCGTGGAATCTGTTAGTTTGGGCATGATTGTCTAAGTTATGTCTAACTGCTCTTTATCTCCATAGAGTTCTTACAACTTGGCTTTGTTTGCAAACTATTTTGGACGTGTGAGTTTGTATGTGCATATATGCTTGTGTATGTCTTTATATTTTAGGTTTTCACTTACATCAAAATTAATTGCCAATTATTACCTGATAAAAAAACATTGGTTCTGAATCCAGTTTATGCTTTAGACCACAATTACCATTTTGTTTATTCTAAGTTCTTGTTTCTGAATTAAACCTTGTAGTATAAAGACAGACCTCTATAACTTCTCCTTAGTCTCCCATGCCTATTATTGTAGTTTAGAAAGTGTTTCATTTACTGAAACATAACACTGGACTAAATGAGGCTTGGCTAGAAAACTCATGGTTTTCTCAAGATTTGAAAAGTTAATTAGTATGCTTTTGTAAATTATAATGATTAAATGTATAATTCCTAGGCTTTGACCTTTTCCAAATGTCCTTCTTCTAATATTCATGAATCTCTCCATTTATCTACAAGTTGTTGTAACAAGGAAGTACTTACCCTTCCATGACTTCCCTCATTTGAAGCACCGTAGGAAGCAAGTCATTAGTTCTTATATATTTGAATACATCAAGAATGTTCAGATGATCTTTGACTAGATTTTCCCATGGACTACCACACCAGTATGTTTTTTTAAAGATTTTATTTATTTGTCTTTAGAGAGGAAGGGAAGGAGAGAAGGAGAGAAACATCAATGTATGGTTGCCTCCTGTGAGTTCCCTGCTGGGAAGTGGCCGGCAACCTAGGCATGTGGCCTGACTGGGAATCGAACCACGATCGTGTGGTTCGCAGGCCCGCGCTCAATCCAGTGAGCCACACCAGCCAGGCCGACACACCAGTATGTTTTATAAATCAGATTATAATTAGCTGGCCACAATAGTTATAAATTGTAGAAGAAATACAATGGTTCTTTATTAATTTTGTCTTTATTTATCAACTTGCTGTCTTGACATGACTACTTTACATTTTCTTCAATGTATAGTTTTCCATCTGTCACGAATGAGTGTCATGGGACAGCTGTATGTCTCCCATGAAAGGAAGCATTCTACTTTTGGTTTTATCATGTAGTATTAACTGCTTTCCAGGAATATTTCACTGGATTTCTCTTACATTTTTCTTAATAAGGCATAAAATATCATCAGGAGGGGTAAAAGCAAGAAAAATGCAATTTTCCCATGATGTTTAGTGAAAGATGTAAAAAATGTGAGTGGGATTTAATGGTAGTTTTTTCTTACTGAATGAAAAAAAAGTAGCATAATGATTTTAAAACTATTGGCCTTTAATATTTATAGGCCATTATTTAATTCATCAAAATACTTAACTCTTTACTCTCTGAGTCCCTGATTCTCCCATTTCCATGAAGTAGGTTAACTTTTTATGTACAAAACCACCTACAACTGGAAAAACCAGCTATTTTATTTGGCTTCAAAGTGGCACATTAAAAACTGAGATTAATATCAACAGTTCTTTGCCATATGTTATACCTGCTGTGTCTATTTCTATATGCCATTCAGAGATAATTAAAGTAGTAAATTAATTTTTACTTTCATATAATTCACAATTTTTTATTTTATCAAATATTTTAATAAATATAGGGGTTAGTATTATCTGGTTGCCACCTATGATTCATGGTTCCTTATTGATATGTTACACCTTGACTTTGGAGTAGAAGGCAGCTTCATTTCTTGTCATTTATTTTTTTTGTCACTTAGTACTTCGAGAGGCAGATATCATTTTTTCTGATATTTACCAAAGTCCATATTTCCAAATTCCTAGTAATAAGTACAGTATATATTTATTACTGACAACATTCTTGGACCTGCTATTGTTGCAGAATGCACATTGAATTTGGTATTTTCTGCTTACATTACTCCTCATTTTCTCAGTATCTTATAGGAAAATGCATGGCCTTTTACACTTTAATGAAGCAGAAGAAATTAAAGCCAAGCTAAAGGAGTTTTATATATTTGCCTTAGGTAAAAGGTAATTGCAGCTATGTCTTCCATTTTAATTAAAGTCATGAGTTTTTCTGAAAACTAATAAATGTGTTGACATGTTAAAAGTAAGAGGATACTTGTAAACATTTCATTACATCCCAAGTAAAGAGGAAACCAGCGGTTCTAGAAAGGAAGAAAAAAGTGTACAAATACGTTTATAAAAGTTGATGCTAACTAAACTAAGAAAGGATTACGGAGTTGAGATAATGTGCTGTGTTTACATTTTTCGAGAAAAATACTGTCATGCATAGGAAAAAATTAAACTAATTTGCAGAAGCTAGATGTGTGATTTTATTCCGGATTTTATGTAGTATTAGAAAGTTGTGGTCCACATCATCTTTCCAAGTGTGGAAGCGACACAGACAGAAACTTACCTTGCTAAATGCTTTCACCCGACACAATTTTTCCAGTGTTGTCGCAACCTTGCTGGGACATCTGAAGATTGCATTGTAATATACAGCAGCCAATCACATAGGAGAATGTGAGCGACAAAACCCAAGGCCCATAAATTCTCTCAGGCTTTGTACTTGTACTGCATTTTAATGTGATCTCGTGCTACTTTCTGCATCATTAAATCTGACACCCGAATTTTATTTTCTCTAGCCGTGTGTTAGCATGACTTCCCACTAAATATGAACTTGTAGTGAACATGACTTCACCTTGACATCATGCTTTATTTGCTTCAATTAATTTCAGTGCTTACCCTGTTTCAGTTAACCATGTAACATCTTTTAAAGCCTTATTATTAATGCAGGACATTTTCTAAGGCAGCAAAACATACTTTAAAAATATATCATGTTATGCATATATATTACCCTACTCTGGCATTGCAGTAGATGGGAGAGGAAGAATTAAAGGATATAATAAATCATTCTAACAAGAGAAATCATTGTTAGTTGCCTTTCCAATATTCACCATCACCGCCTCCCTTCTTTATTGCTGTCAGAAGCCAGATTTTGCATGAGGAAAGCACTTTAAAAGTCTTCAGCACTGAGTTGCAATATATCTAGCCCAATCAGGGCAATGTGTTTCCCAATTTCATGGTCTACATTCTAGATGTGAGGGGCCATGTGATCCCAGTCTGAAAAGCAGGGGTGCAGAACGAAGTCCGCCAGAGTCACCTTTAGAAAAACAGTTTCTTTACTTGTTAAAAAGGAAAAACCCAGGTGTTACCAGTTTCTTGTCTCCCATTCTTCTGCATGGAATGCTGATGCTGTATCCGGATTACAGCAGCCACCTTGAGACCAGCTAAGGAAGCCACAGGGACACCGAGCGATACGGTTAAGCCACATGAGAGTGTTAACAGCAACTACTTAGTTTCTTCACTTTCTTGTCTGTGAAAAAGTAAAACTATGCTAACTATTTAAGCATTAATTGTTTGCATTATTATAATTATTACTTAAAAAGTATTACAAATGGACCCATCCAGTATGTTTTCTAAACATAACAAACTAGCTAGATTTTGTTTCAGTAATAAGCAAATTATTAATCTCATGGACTAAAACAAATATGTATTTCTTACTTTTTAGTATTCAGTGTATCTATGATTTTGTTTAGTCTCCTCATCTTGTCTTGGCTTGGATTCTGGTTGAAGGTAGAACTCAGGTTTGAATGAGGTGTTTTCCCACATGGGAGCCATGAATGAATAAGTATCCATTACATAGAACATTTTGTTTGCAGGCAGCTGTCACAAGCTAATGAGGAGTGGCAGTAATTAGCATATTTTGGAGATTTGTACATCACATCTGTTCACTTGCCTCTGATCAGGTAAGTCACATATCCAAGATCAACATCAATATAGCAGGGAAATACATTCTCCCAACAGTAAGGGGTAAAGGGGAGAGTGAACATATTCTCAACCTTCACATAATTTACAACAAATAATTTTGACTATGGAATTATTATGTTGCATAATCAGTTATCTTTATTTTTGTAACTACTGAAGTTAATATTAAATAACAAGATATTTATTTTACTTACTTATTTTTAAATATTTTATTTATTTATTTTTAGAGAGGGGAAGTGGAGGAGGAAGAGAGGGAGAGAAACATCAATGTGCGGTTGACTCTCGGGCACCCCCTAATGAGGACCCAGCCCACAATCCAGGCATGTGCCCTGACTGGGAATCAAACCCCCAACCATTTGGTGTATGGGAAGGCACAACAACCAACTGAGCTACACTGTCCAGAACTCCCTTCCCTTTATTCTTAATAAATTTTCTTCACACCAGGTGCTAAAGTGATCTCTCCAAAACCAGAAATGATTCACATTATCTTCTACTTAAAGTTCTTTTCATGTTTCTTACAGCATTTGGAATAAAATCAAAACTTCTTCAATTCATCTGAAAGTCTGTTCACAGTCTGAACATTGTCTTCTTGATTTAGGCATTCTTCAAACCACACATTTTTCAGCAGACTGAAATGCATTTAATTCCTGGAAATAGTCATGTTTTCTGTCACATCAAGCCTTTCACACCTGCTTATCCTTCTGCCTAAGTTATAGTCTTTCCATTATTCATTCCTGCCTTTTTTCCCTTGTCTAAATTCTACTTACCTATCCTACCTAACTCCCAGTTATCATTCCTGACTCAGCTCAGATAGAACTCCCTCTGAAGAGTCACCTCTGATCCTTGGCCTTCTTATACCCAGGGAACCATAAATATGCTTCAATCACAGTATTTAGAACACACCATTTTAATGACCTAAGTAGATATGATGAATGCAGTTTCCTCTTCCTCCATCAGACCATGAATGCCCTTACGTCAGAGACCATATCATATTTATCTTTGCCTCAACAAGCACATAACATAGAACCTAGAACATGGTGTTCAGTAAATTAGTGATGATCATTACAGGAAGTAAATGCATTTAAATTTCATACTCCCATGAGTGGTGGGACCAAGAGCAAAAGTAATTGAGTCCTCCACTCCTTCTCAACACATTATATAGGTGGATATTTGGTTGAAAGAAATTTCCAAAACAGTGCAGTGAAACTCATAGTGTGTGCAGAAATATAGCCATGGCTTGATAGTGGGTAATTAAGTAGAGTAACGGTGTGCCTATAAGCTTCTGGTCATTTTGAACATATCTACTCGTGAAGCTAACCTACTCTTCTGTGCACTTGTCACTTCACAGTTCAATTAGAAGCACAGAATGGTAGTAAATATTGAAATATTGTGAGAGTCTTGAGGACAGCAACCAGAATACATTGCCCTTCGATACACTCTGAAACTTGTTTTTTCTCATTAACTCTAACACCTATGCATTTGTCATGTGTGAGAAAACAAGCACTTGATTCTGATCACAAACTCCCAAAATATCTTATGAGAGCTGGAGTTAGGTCATGCACTTTAAAGTCGAAACATGGTGTGCATAGGAGAACACCAATCAGCAATGTGAGCAAGAGGAGAAAAGGCAGAAAGGATGGTGATGTTTTTTCACTGTGTTCTTCTTTCTGTGGTAAAATATACCAGGTGGCTCCCTGTCTTGACATGCTTCCTTAATCTTTACAGAGGACTAGAACCATTTTTTAACAACTAATTTTTTATTTAATTATTTTTCAAGTACAGTTTTCTGTCTACTCCCATCCCATCCCACCCCCGTGCTCCCCGCTCCCTCCCATTTCCACCCTTCTCAGTTGTTGTCCATGTATCCTTTATATATGTTCCTCTAAATCCCTCCCCTATTTCCCCTGAAATTCCCTCCCCTCTCCCCTCTGGTCACTGTCAGCCTGTAGAACCATTTTTTAAAATACAAGTTCAATATTTATGTATGTATGTATATAATAATGTATGTGTATATTTCATAGATAGCTCTAATATGTTGTTATAATAGTATTAATAGATAATTATTGTTATAATAATGACTGCCTCTCATTCAGGTCCTCTGTCTCCCCTGGCCCTGCCCCCACTGACTTTCTGACATCATCAGCGGACTCTTGTGACATCACAGAATGTATCCCATCCTGCCCCAGGCACACAGCTGAGGGGAGAGAGAGAGGCAGGAGTGGCTGGTCCTGTCCCAGGGCTGTGGGGTTTACCCGCAACGCAGGCTCGGGGCTCAGGCTTTGAGTGGCAGACCCAGTGGTGGAGGAGGAAGAGATGGAGGAGCCAGGGACCAGTGGCACACAGGTGAGCAGTAGCCCCTCAGGTCCTGCAGGTTCAGGTGAGTCCCCAAGTCTTCCTCCCCCCACCATCCCTGTCCCCCACACCCCGCTAGCACCCCACAGCCTGGCTCCAGCCTTCTTATCCACCCACTGACCTGGGGGTGGCTGCCCCTCTAACCCTGGCCCCCCTAAGCCACACCCACCCTAACCCATGCTGCCCCCCCCCCCCGACCTGTGGTTTCCCCCTTTGTCCCTACCAGGATATCCGGGACATCCCCGCTCCCTTGGACACATCCACGGCTCTGAGGTGACTGTACAAGGAACTGAAGGACATCACCAATGGCCCCCTGCCCATGTGCTCTGCAAGGCCAGTGGGCAATGACATGTTCACATGGAAGGGGACCATCATGGGTCCCGCTGACAGCCCCTACGAGGGAGGCGTGTTCTGCCTAAACATACAATTCCCATGAAACTACCCCTTCAGGCCCCCACAGATTTACTTCACCACCCCGATCTACCACCCCAATATCAACTGGAGAGGCTACATCTGTCTAGATATTTTCAGGTCCAAGTGCTCTCCCATCATGACCATATCCAAACTCCTGTTGTTCATCAGCTCCATGCTCTGTGACCCCGACCCCAATGATGCCTTAGTTCCCTCCATTGTGAGGATGTTCTTAAAGGACAGGGACACCTGTGATACCATGGCCCGAGCTTGGACTAAGAAGTATGCCATGTGAGTGAGAGGTAAATGATAACCCATCACCTCAATAAAACACCTGCTTGTTAGAACCACTGTCTTTTGACTGCTTTCTGGGAGGTGTCCTTTCCCCATCTTTCTGGGCACACAGTGAACACCTTCCACATTAGGATGTGTGGAGCAGGTGGGAGGCATGGGGGTGGGCCAAGGTCAGGGCATGGGGAGGCATAGAGGTTGGGCACCTGACACATCAGAGTGTGTCTAGAGGAGGTGAGGGGGGTACTGGGTCCCCTTCCTTGTACATAGTAAACTCTCAAATTCTTGCGTGGAATTGTTTCAAGCTGAATTGACTGAGGCCATACATCTTTTATTTATTTATTTATTTTTGCTTACATGGGAGAATTTATTGCTCAAAGCATCATTAATCACAGCATCAAGTGAAAGCACTCCCTCTTTAAATTATGTTCAAATGCAATTCCATTCCTTCATATTTTTAAAGCTATACAGCTTGAAGCTGTGATTATTTGTAAAGACATATAATTTTTGATATTTTTAACTGCTATGATGTAGACACATCCAATCTGCTTCTACTTTTCTTGACATTTAAGTTTTGAGCTTAATAAAGTATCACTGTCAATATTCCTCCCATGTCATTTTACAATGATATTCATTCTTTCAGAGATGTGAGATCAAGAGATATTATTACAATGGGAAATTACCAGATAGATATTGTATTTTCAAAGTAGGAACACAATGAATAGATCAAACCTCAAATTCCTACGTTAGTTTAAACCTGTATTTTCATGAATGTTTATTATGTGTGGCATGATCAATATGTAAGCTAGTTTTGGTCAAACTTAAAATTGTCATATCCTTCATTTTTGCTTCATCAACCTCATCAGTTCTGCTCTATATAGAAAGTTGTGTACTAATTACAAATGGGCCTTATCATTTGAAAACATTTTGAATAATCAGTCACAGTGAGCATACCAGGGTCTTGGAATCACTGTGAAGCATGCAATTTAATTTTTGAGATTGATATTTTAAGACCAATACATAAATTTATTCATTAAACAAAAGCCCACAGTAATTCATGATATGTCACAGGTAAATTGGATGTCTAGAAATATTTCCCCACAATGAAAGGATGGGTAAACAATAATATAAACTCTCCAAGATAGGTAGAGTAGGCTTTTGGTAGTCCTTATGCAATTCATATTCTTGAAAGAAGTAATTGTGATTCATCCACAATAGAATGGATATAAAGATAATAGATTAGAATTTGTTGTAAAATTCACACAGAATTCATCAATGATTTCACATGAACATCAACATAAAGGTCAGAACATGATGTAAGTGACTATTGAAAAATGTAAGTTAACCATCACTCATTTTTAAAATGTGGCTAAAAGCAAGTTAATGTAAAAAGCAAACACCCTGGACTTCCGCCAAGATGGAGGCATAGGTGGAAACCCTGTGCCTTCTCCCACAACCAAGTTTGAATACAACAAAGGTTTGGAGAACAAAGACACAGCCAAAGAACAGAAAATTGAATTATACGGAAGTCCGACAACAGCGAACCATTCAACTGAGACCAGTAAGAGGGGCGGAGCCAGCAGTGGAACAGGGGTGGGCAGGAAAGATCCCCCAACTCAGGCACACAGGCAGCCCGGACCCAGTCGGGGTGCGGGGCAGACTGACTGTGGTTGCACATTCACGCACAGTGAGACGGACAATGCAGGCCACAGTGGGCGAACCCAGTGGCAGAGGGCTGACGGCGGTGGCACATTCACGAGCAGTGGGATGAAATGCGTGGTACTCGGTGATGGTGGCAGAGGCGGCAGACGAGACTGCCATTGCTCTTCTTTGACCCCGCCCCCACATACAGAATCACAACCCAGCGACTGAGTTGCCCTGCTCTGGTGAACACGTAGGGCTCTGATCCTGCTACATAACAGGCACAAACAGCCCAAAAGATGGTGCAAGAAGAACTCAAAGTCCCAGAGCCGGTAACTCTAAGCGACCAGGAAATAGCCAGCCTCTCAGATGCACAGTTCAAAACACTGGTCATCAGGATGCTCACAGAACTGGTTGATTATAGTCACAAATTAGAGGAACATATGAAGGCTAAACTAATTGAAATGAAGGGAGATGCACAGGAAACCAATAGTGATGGAAAGGAAACTGGGACTCAAATCAGTGGAATGGACCAGAAGGAGGAACAAAACATCCCACCAGAAAGGAATGAAGAAATAAGAATTCAAAACAATGAGGAGAGGCTTAGGACCTCTCCTCCTTGGACATCTATAAACCTCCAGGACATCTATAAATGTTCCAACATCCGGATTATAGGGGTACCAGAAGGGGGAAAGAAACAGCCATGAGTGGAAAACTTATTTGAACAAATAATAAAGGAGAACTTCCCCAGTCTGGCAAAGGAAATACACTTCCAGGAAATCCAGGAAGCTCAGTCCCAAAGAAGTTGGACCCAAGAAGGAACACACCAAGGCACATCATCATTACATTAGCCAAGATGAAAATGAAGGAGAGAATCCTAGAAGCATCAAGGGATAAGGGGACAGTCACCTACAAAGGAGTACCCATCAGACTGTCAATGGATTTCTCAAAAGAGACCTTCCAGGCAAGAAGGGGCTGGAAAGAAGTATTCCAAGTCATGAAATCCAAAGACCTACAGCCAAGATTGCTTTATCCAGCAAAGCTTTCATTTAGAATGGAAGGACAGATAAAGTGCTTCTCAGATAAGGTCAAGTTCAAGGAGTTCATCATCACCAAACCCTTATAATATGAAATGCTAAAGTGACATATAAGAAAAAGAAGATGAAAAATATAAACAGTGAAAGGACAGCAAACTCACAGTTATTAACAACCACACCTAAAACAAAAGCAAACCAAGAGGACAGCTAGATCAGGAGTGGAACCATAGAAATGAAGAACACATGGAAGGTTAGCAACAGGGGAATGGGAGGAGGAGAAGGGGGGAGAAATTGCAGAAAATAGCATAGACAGTAGGCAGAAAATAGATAGGAGGAGGGCAAGAATAGTGGGGGAAATATAGAATCTAAAGAACTTGAGCCCTGGCTGGTGTAGCTCAGTGAATTGAGCGCGGGCCTGAGAAGCAGAGGATTGAGGTTCGATTCCCAGTCAGGGCACATGCCTGGGTTGCAGGCCAGTTCCCAGCAGGGGCCAGTTCCCAGCACGGGATGCATGAGAAGTAACCATACATTGATATTTCTCTCTCTTTCTCCTTCCCTTCCCTTCCCTTCTGAAGATAAAAAAAAAAAAGAACTTGAGACACGTGGTTATAAACTAAGGGGAGGAGAATGGTGGGGGAGGGGGTGTGCAGGGTGGAGGGGAATGAAGGGGTGAAGGAGGGAATAGAACAACTGTAATGGTATAATCAATAAAATATATATATTAAAAAAAGCAAACACCCTGTTATCAATAAATACAGTGCCCAAGTGATGACAGAAAGGTGATCGGTTTAGTAATACTAACATCTTGCATTACCATAGTACTTTACAGTTTGAAAAACACATTCTTGCCCTAGCTGGTGTGGCTTGGTGGGTTAAGTGCCGACGTTCGAATCGAAGGGTCGTTGGTTCAACTCCCATTTCCGGGGCATATGGCTGGGTTGTGGGCCAAGTCCCCAGTGTGGTGTAAGCAAAAGGAAACCACACATTGATGTTTCTGTCCCTCTCTTTCTCCAACCTTTCCCCTTTCTCTAAAAAAATTAAATCTTTAAAACAATAAAAATTACATTCTCATGTACAATCTCATTGTCATTTGTTCACACTCTTTCAGGGCTGTCAGCTGGGATTCACATTTTCTTTTTTAAAAAAATTTTTTATTTAACTCTTGTTCAAGTACAGTTTTCTTTCTTGTATTCCAAGCCCTGCCCCCCAGTGCTCCCCACCTCCCTCCCATCTCTGCCATTTTCATTTTACGCAAAAGGAATATAAAGCTCACAAGGGTTAAGTCCTGTACTGAAGATCAAATAATGTGAGAAGTCTATAAAGCAATGTCAACATTTTGAAATTAAGAAGTACAAATCCTTTTGACCCTGTGTGGTTTTGCCAACCAATGTCACCCCTATAAATTCAATTTTAAAATACTAAATAAACTGGATGAAATATGCTTTAAAAAACCCCTACATTTAGGGACAGAAGATGATGGCCAAGTAGATGGAAGCTGAGTCTAGTTGTTCTTAGTCCCCAACTTGGATAATGGGCTGATCTTCTGAAAAATAAGCTGAGCATTCAGCAGAATAATAGCTGATGTGAAGTTTGGAAGCCAAGGAGTACAGAAGACACTTCACAAGGGTGGTAAGGAGGTTTTACAGGTCAATAGGGAAGTACCTTATGTGGAAATGACCTATGTGTGGAGCTCGCAGCTGTGAAGAGCCTGGTCAGAGATGGCAGCTCTGTGGCTTCCTCCCCTCCCAGGGAAGGGAACCCCCAGACCCAGGTGGCAAACGCCAGCCAGGAGAGTGCCAGAGGAAGAGAGGGACTCTATCTGCCCCTGGGTTAGGTGGAGACAGGCTACAACTAGCTGTGACTGAGAGAGACTCGGCTTTTTAGAGAGGTGGTGTGTGGGGAAAGTGGGACAGTGACTCAGCACTGCAGTGGGAGTGCCCAGGGAGATGTTTTCAAAAGAGAGCTGAGGTGTGCTGGGCAGGGACCCTGCACACAACTGCCCTGCCAGTGGGGGGAAAGGATTGAGGGTGAAGTTTGCTCCCATTCTGTGCAACGGAGCAGAGAGATCAAAAATGTGCATAACCAGAGGATTTCTTGGCCCCAGCTGAGCACCTCTGGCAGGCTGGAGGCTACTCAGAGTAGAAAGTTAGGGACTCTTGTCTGCTGGAAAGTAGGGGCTGAGAACTGGACAGCTGGGAGTTGAGCACTTGAGATTATTTCCAGCCAGACAGAGATGCCTTTCCCAAGGGAGAGCAAACCTCGGGGAAGGGATTGCTGCACCCAGCCCCCACCTCTTGCAGGATTGCAAGCAGGGGAGGTTCAAGAACCCTCCTACAGGGTGCATATCCATGAGAGAAAGACAGAAAGAGAAATTCCAGGAGGGCCCATTTTGAACTTCTCTCAGGAAGACAAAATACATGGGTTCCTAGGGCCCTATTCCACTGAGGCCAGCAAGGCAGGGAAATCAGAAAGTGGTGCATTAAGGGATAATCAGGGCCCCACCTAGGCTCAGTTTGCACACAGAACTTCCATCTGCACCAAGCAGGAGAGAGCGGACCCTCTCACAACACAGACTGGTCTGTCCCTTGAAACAAAGAGCTAATTCATCAGGAACTATACAGGATTGGAAATCAGCTGCAACAGAACAAGACAGGTGGTGCAGGGGTAGTGGGGACACACACAAACAATTTTCCCAGAAGACTTAACAGCACCTCAGGGGTGCTGAGGGGTTCTTCAGGGGTTCCACCTTCCTGATCTCAGTAGAAGCCCCCTGTAGAAGCTGGTGAAGGTGATATAGGTGGAGCTGCCCAGAGTTGGATGGCCCACCTGGGGCCTTGACCTGATAAAAACCAGAGGCAGATCCAGAAGTAGAAGTAGAAGGTGAACACCACATGCTGCTGAAAAGAACTTCAGCTCATTCCTCTTCAGAATTTGAGGGTTTTTTTTGCATAACCTTTTGAGAATTGTTTTGCGTCAATTGTATTCCAACTAATTCACTCTTCTTTGTTGTTTATTTCTTATTCTTCTTATTTAGATTTGTTTTATTTTAGATTTGTTTTTATTTTATTTTATTTTTGTTTCAAAGCTCACATTATACTCTTCCCTTGTTTCACTCCATTTTGCCTTCTTCCTGCCATTTCTTATTTTTGTTGTAAATCATATTTTCCCCCATGCTCCACTTTGTTCTTATTCCTTGCTCTCACTATTTCTCCTGCCTCTCTTTCCTCAAAATGATTCTTCCTTCATTTAGTCAACTCTAATTCTTTTTCTCCTTCTTATAATATTCTTATTTTCTTTCCATCTTTATTAATTGTGGCTTCTTTGGCAGGAATATTACAGTTGTTGCTGTTTGTCTTCAACTGTATTCCTATTTGTTCACTTCTTCAAATTTTATATCTCATAGGTAACTCTCCCCCTATCTTACTCCATTTTGCCTTCCTCCTGCCCTTGCTTATTTGATTTTGGAATTTTATTTTTCCCATTTGTAGCCTGGATTCTATTCCTTACTTTCTTCATTTCTCCTCTCAAAATCATTTTTCCTTACTGTAGACATTTCACATCCTCTCTTCTCTTTTGTATAATATTCTATTATCTGTCCACTTTAATTAATCTTTACTCAGCTGTCATTGTAATTGACCCTGTTGTGGTTTTTCTCTGATTTTGTTCCCTTTGGTTCACTGCTTTTTAAATTTTATTTCAAACCTCATATTATATTCTTTCTTTTTCTCACTCCATTCTGCCATTGCCCTTCCTTCTTTAACTTACATTTTAACTTTTATTTTCTCCCTGTCTTCTCCTTGTTTCTATTCCCTCCTTAAAATAATTTTTCTCTCCTTAAGTCTCATACTCCATTTTTCTTATATTATAATCTTCTTAATCTCTTTCCACATTTGTTAATCTTTCCTGAACTGCTGTTGATGCTGATGTGGTAAGGGGGAATGTTTGCTGGTGTGGGTTTGGTTTTCCAGGGAGTACTGCTTTGTTACCCAGTACCTGTACAACAGCATACAAGACAAAGCAGGGGTTGTGACTCTCAGTAAGCCATCCTGAGGGGAGAACACAACAGAATTGGTGGCTTACTGATGAATAAGCCATCAATAGTCAAAGCCCAAATACAACAAGAGAGCCCAGGTGAAGTGAATAAAGGACAACCCTAGAGCATACAGATCAAGAGATCAAAGATATCGCACCACTGAGTCCCACAGAACTCCTACCACAGAAGTTTGCCCTGCAAAGACAGGCAGGTAAAACAGAGCAACCTGAGTTGCAGAAACGACCCAGAAGAGTCACTTAAAATAAGGAAGCAAAAAAAAATAATAAGCCTGAATTGAAAGGAAAGGAGGAATATTAAGAAAAATAGCTAGATGAAATTGAGGCAAGAAATCTAGTAGGGATAGAATTCAAAATAATGGTTGTAAGGAAGCTCAAGGAACTCAGTGAGAACTACAAGGAACTTTGTGGAGCTATAAGGAAGCTGGAAGGAACTACTGCAGCATGAAAAGAGGACTGTGAATAAGAACCAGGAAGAAATGATAAATTAAATATCTGGAATGAAAAAATACACTATAGAGAATTAAAAGCAAGTTAGTTGAAGCAGAGGATCAAAATCAGCAAGCTGGAAGACAAGATAGAAAGAAATACCCAGTCAGAGCAAAAAAATGAAAAAAGACTCAAAAGAATGAGGGCAGTTTAAGAGAGTGTCAGGATAGCATGAAATGCAACATTTGCATCATAGGGATATCAGAAGGAGAAGGAAAGGAGTGAAATATAGCAAACCTGTTTGAAAAAATAATGGCAGAAAACTTCCCTAACTTGGTGAGGGAAAAAGTCGTGCAAGTTCAGGAAGCACAGAGGGTCCCAATCAAGAGGAACCAAAAGAGGCCCACTCCAAGACACACAATGATTAAAATAGCCAATTTTAAAGACAAAGAGAGAATCTTAAGGGCAGCAAGTGAGAAACAGATAGTAACATACAAGGGAGCTCCGATAAGGCTAGCAGCTGACTTCTCAATGAAAATGCTCCAAGCCAGAAGGGAATGGCAAGAAATACTCCAAGTAATGAAATGCAAAGGCCTGTAACCAAGACCACTCTACCCAGCGAGGTTCTCAATTGAATGGAAGGCCAAGTAAGGAGCTTCCCAGACACAAGAAGGCTAAAAGAACACACCTCCACCAAACCAGCTCAGCAATAGATGCTACAAAAAGGAGAAGAGACATAGCAGGGAGGGGTTTGTAACACAGGTACCATAAAATGGCAATGAACAAGGACCTATTAATAATAACCTTAAACATAGATGGATTAAATGAACCAATCAAAAGACATAGAATAGCTGAATGGATAAGAAATCATGACCCACACATATCTGCCTACAAGAGACCCACCTCAGAACAAAAGACCTACATAGGCTGAAAGTGAAGGGCTGGGAAAAAATATTCCAAGCAAATGGACACACAAAAAAACTGGGGTAGCAATACTTATATCTGACAAAATAGACTTCAGAACATAAGCCATAAAAAGGGACAAAGAAGGTGACTTCATAATACTCCAGGGAGTAATCCGCAGGATGATATAACCCTTGTAAACATATATGCACCCAACATAGGAGCACCTGAATATATAAAGAAAGTCTTTGAAGTCTTCAAGAAAAATATTGACAGCAACACAGTCATCATAAGGGATTTTGACACCTCACTGTCAATGAGGGGTAGATCTTTCAAACAAAGAGTTAGCAAGGATATTGTGGAACTGAACAACACTAGACCAAATGCTTTTAATTGAATATGTAGAACTTTCACACCAAAGAAACAAAATACACATTCTTTTCAGATGCACATGGAACATTTTCAGAGATAGACCACAAGGTAGAACACGAAACAAGCCTCAACAAATTCCAGAAAATTGAAATTATATCAAGCATTTGTTCAGATAACAATGAATTGAAACTAGAAACCAATCTCAAGGAAAAAACTCAAAAACTTTCAAATACACACAGACTGAATAACATGTTACTAATTAATGAATGGATAAACAATGAGATCAAGGAAGAATAAAAAAATTATATGGAAATAAATGAAAATTAACTCACAGATAGTCCTGAGAGGGAAATTCATAGCCATACAGGCCTACCTAAAAAAGATAGAAACATTTCAAATAAACAACCTAACCCTACACCTACAAGAACTGGAGGAACAACAGCAAAGACAGCCCAGAGCAAGGAGAAGGAAGGAAATAACCAAGATCAGAGCAGAATTAAATGACATAGAGACTAAAAGAACAATTCAAAGGACCAATAAATCCAGAAGCTGGTTCTTTGAAAACATAAGCAAAATTGACAAACTGTTAACCAGAATTATCAAGAAAAAAAGAGAGGACCCAAATAAATAAAATCAGAAATGAAAGAGGAGAAATTACAATTGATACCACAGAATACAAAGGATCACAAGAAATTACTACAAACAACTAGAATTTGGAGAACTTCCTCAATCTGGCAAAGGAAATAGACTTCCAGGAAGTCCAGGAGGCTAAGGGTCCCAAAGAAGTTGGGCCCAAGGAAGCACACACAAAAGCACATGATAATTACATTACCCAAGATGAAAGATAAGGATAGAATCCTAAAAGCAGCAAGAGAATAGGAGGCAGTTACCTACAAAGGAGTGCCCATAAGACTATCAGCTGATTTCTCAAAAGAAACCTTACAGGCAAGAAGGGGCTCGAAAGAAGTACTCAAAGTTATGAAGGCAAGGAACCTGATCCAAGATGACTCCAGCAAAGCTATCATTTAGAATGGAAGAGCAGATCAAGTGCTTCCTAGATAAGGTCAAGTTCAAGGAGTTCATCATCACCAAACACTTACTTTATGAAATGTCAAAGGGACATAACTAAAAAAAAAGATAAAAATATGAACAGTAAAATGACAACAAACTCACAACTGTCAACAACCAAACCTAAAAAACCAAAAACAAAAACAGAAACAAACTAAGCAAACAACTGCAACACAAATAGAATCATAGAAATGGAGATCACATGGAGATTATCAGTGGGGAGAGGGGAGTGGGGTAATGGGGGAAAGGGTGCAGGGAATAAGTAGCATAAATGGTAGGTACAAAATAGATAGATGGTGGTTAAGACTAGTATAAGAAATGCAGAAGCTGAAGAATTTATTGTACTACCCATGGACATGAACTAAGGGGCGAGGGGGATGCATATGGAGGGGGAGTGCAGAGCTGAGGGGAATAAAGTTGGAAAATGGGACAACTGTAAAAGCATAATCAATAAAATGTACTTTATTTTATTTGTTTTAGGGATTTTATTTATTTGTCTTTAGAGGGGAAGGGAAGAAGAGAGGAAGAGAAACATTAATGTATGGTTGCCTCTCATGTGTCCCCTGCTCGGAACTGACCTTCAACCCAGGCATGTGCCCGGACAGGGAACCGAACTGCGATCCTTTAAGTCGCAGGCCTGTGCTCAATCCACTGAGCTATGCCAGCCAGGGCCAATAAAATGTATTTTAAAAAGAAGAAAACCAGAGGCCAATATCTCTGATGACGATAGACGCTCAAATCCTCAACAAAATATTGGCAATTCAGATTCAGGAATACATTAAAAAGATCATACATCATGATGAAGTGGGATTCTTCCCAGGGATGCAAGGATGGTACCATATTCACAAATCAAGAAACATCATACGTCACATGAACAAAATGAAGGACAAAAATCACACGATCATATGAAAAATGCTGAAAAAAAAAAACATTTGATAAGGAACAGCACCCAATTGTGAAAAAATAACACGCAGCAAAGTGGGAATAGAGGGAGCATACATCAACATAATAAAAGCCATAGACAAGAACCCTACAGCCAACATCATATTCAACAGGCAAAGACTAAAAGCTTTACCTTAAGATCAGGGACAAGACAAGGATGTCACCTCTTCTATTCAACGTAGTACTGGACGTCCTTGCCGCGGCAGTCAGACAAATAAAAAGAAATAACAGGCATCCAAATTGGAAAGGGGGAAGTAAAACTATCACTATAAGCAGATGACATAAAAGTATTGAGGCCACACCTCTGTGCTTCACCCTTGCCCAGGTCTCTGGGCTCAGCCATAGCTCTTCCTGCCCACTCCTGCAGGAATGCCCGCCCAATCTCTTTGCTCCTCCTGGTTGCAGAGAGGGCCAGAGAGAACCTGATTCCTCCCCACCATGAGCTCCCAGCTGTAGGGCTCTGCCCAGGGCTCATCTCAGCTTTTGTCCCTTCTTTCCTCCCTAATTGGCTCCCACTTGCCCATCTTTAATCATTTCAATCATTGGATCTCTAACATGTGTTTGCATGTTCAGCAAATAATCCTTTGTTGAATAATAGTTGCTCAAATTGTTGTAACTTCAAGGGGAGAAACCAAGGGAATCTCTCATGTTGTTATTCTCTGATGTCATGTCTGTATTTTTTCCTTTCACCTATAATTTTCTTCCCCTCTTTCTCATCTATTGAAATCCTTAGCCTATTACAAAGCAAACTCAACTGATTTCCAGTGGGATTTTTAAATCTATGAAATATAACTCCATATTTGTGGTAACTCCATAAACCATGGCAGGTTTTTAAACTATGTTAGAAATATGCAAGATTAATTGGAGGACATAAGTTGATTTGTCATAATTCTGGTGGTTTGTTATTAAGTAAACACTAAGTGAATAAAATCGTATCATCTATAATATTTAATTTGTATTTGTCTTCTGCACTAAATAATTATAAGCACACTAAAGTCTTTAATTTTACAGAGGGTTTTGAGTTAAATGAGTTTTATTATAGCATTTAATCTGCTTCTAAAAATTATGATGAATAAACATGGAACACTTAACCCTGTGGTAGGTGGTTGATTAATTTGTTTGTAAAAATTAAATGTTTTCTTTAAAAAGGACTATAAGGACTATACCAGTTCAATCTAAACCTACTCTTACATTCAGCTGAATTTGGCACTTTTAATAGAATTTTAGTACAAATAAAGGAAAGTCAAAATACATTAAAATTCATTTTTTTCCAAAGCCAACATCGATGCTGTTTATTCATAAGTCATGTAAATATGAGATGATGTGTCCAGAAATTTAGTGACATGAAGATCAGGTGTTTTCAGGTGAAGTACAGCATAGGGAATATACCCAATAATACAGGTGGGTGCTAAAAATATTGGGAGAATTGCTTTGTAAAGTGTATGATTGTCTAACCACTATGCTATACACATGAAACTAAAACAAAATAATATTGAATCTAGAATGTAATTTTAAAAAGATCAGGTAATTTTTTTCTTACATTTTCCATTCTCTTTTTTTAAGTATTTTTTGTTGGCTGTGTGATTACAGTTTTCTCAGTTTTCCTTCTTATCCTCCCCTCAACTCACCAGCATTCCCCACTTAGTTCATGTCCATGGGCTGTCCATGGGCTCTTCATGGTCTGTACATATAAGTGATTTGAGCTCTCTGTTTCCTATACAATTTTTATCTCTCCCTATTTATTTTATGCCTACTAATTTTGCTTCTTCTTCCTTGTACCTTTCCCCCACTATTTCTCCCTTCCCCTCCCCAGTGAAATCCCTCCATGCGATCTACATTTCTGTGATTCTGTTCCTGTTCTAGTTGTTTGATTAGTTTGTTTTTGTTTTTAGGTTCAGTTGTTGATAGCTGTGAGTCTGTTGTCATTTTACTGTTCATATTTTTGATCTTTTTTTAAGACAAGTCCCTTTAACATTTCATATAATAAGGGCTTGGTGATGATGGGCTCCTTTAACTTTACTTTATCTGGGAAGCACTTTATCTGCTCTTCCATTCTAAATGATAGCTTTGCTAGGTAGAGTCATCTTGGATGTAGGTTCTTGCCTTTCATGACTTGGAATACTTTTTCCAGCCCCTTCTTGCCTGTAAGGTTTCTTTTGAGAAATCAGCTGATAGTCTTATGGGCACTCCTTTGTAGGTAACTCTCCTTTTCGCTTGCTGCTTTTAAGATTCTCTCTTTGTCTTTAATCTTGGGTAACTTAATGATGATGTGCCTTGGTGTGTTCCTCTTTGGGTTCAATTTCTATGGGACTCTCTGAGCTTCCTGGATTTCCTGGAAATCCATTCCTTTCATCAGATTGGGGAAGTTTTCCTTCATTATTTGTTCAAATAAGTTTTCGATTTCTTGCTGTTGTTCTTCTCCTTCTGGCACCCCTATAATTTGGATGTTGGAACGTTTCAGGGTGTCCCAGAGGTTTGTAAGACTCTCCTCACTTTTTTGAATTCTCATTTTCTTCCTTACGTTCCAGTTGGATGTTGATTTTTTCCTTTTCTTCCAAATCATTGCTTGGGTCCTGGTTTCCTTCCTATCACTCTTGGTTCCCTCATTATTTCGCTTTATTTCATTTTGGGTATCTTTCATTTGCTTTTTAATTTTTCCACCAAGCTCAATCAGATCTGTGAGCATTTTGACTACCAGGGCTCCAAATTCTCCATCAGATAGGTTGGATATGTCTTCATCACTTAGCTCCCTTTCTGAAGTTTTGCTCTGGTCTTTCATTTGGGGCATTTTTCTTTGTCTTGGCACACTGCAGAAGTTGTAAGGGGGCGGAGCCTTATGTATTCCCCAGGGCAGGGCAACCCTCTTTGCTGTGCTGGGGTGGTGCCTGTGGGGGAGGGGCCAGAGAGGGAATAGTGCAGCTCACCTGCTGGTCCCTAGCGCACTTGCCAGTGGACTCTATTGTGAGACTGGGAGTTTCTCCCACAGTGGCAACTGCCATAGCGCACTGTCAACTCTGAGTCTCAGTTTCCCCTTAAGTCAGCCTTGCCTACCCTGTCAGCTGCCTCTTCCTGGTTTTTCTCAGACAGCCAGCCCATGTGGTTCACCACCTTGCCTTACCAGTCTGGTTGTCCCGATTTTTTTCTTTAATTCCTTGGTAGTCAGAGTTCCATGCAGTGTGATTTTCTGATACTTCTGGTCATTTATTTATTTTAGATTGGTTGTTATCCTCCTTTCGGTTGTGCGAGGAAGCAAAGGATTTCTACCTATGCCTCCATCTTGGCCAGAACTCCAAAATTAGGAGCTATTTATTTTATTTCTCTAAAAGAAATAAGTACCTGTTATTTATTATTTTGGTATGTGTTCAGAAAGATATTCATTTTCCCTACAGTATATTTTCAGCTAAATAAAGCTACCCATTTATATGTAAATAATCTATGTTTGGTTAATAAAATCGAGGTAACTTATATGCATTCATTTGCTTTAGCTCTCGTTACCCTTGAGATAAAGTTGATGTAAGTTATTTTGTTTTGATATTCTCTAAATTTAATCATCATATCTAAAAGACCCTGTACTGGGCTGGTGGAAAATCCAATGATTCAAATAGTGTGAAACGCTTTCATGCTCTTTCCCCCCAAACTTTAGATGTAATGAGTCACTGTAGAGCTGGCATTGATTCCTCCCACAGGAGGAAATGGTATGCACATCCGCAGCACATTGCTTAGTCTGCAGCAACTGCATTGTAAGATTCTATGATGTACATACGAGTCCTAGAATGGTATTCTCCTTACTTTGTCTCCTAAGGCCCAGATGCACTTAATTCAATTTTACAGCTATCCTCTTAAAAGAATATTAAAGCACAAGAATCCTTAAATAAAACGAGAGAGCAATGCAGTTCACAAATAGAGTCAGCCCCTTTAGTTGTCAATTATATTTCCTCATGAATGAGTTCCTGAGTTGCAGCCAAATTTAAAATTAAAACGATGTTGGCCCACATGACCTTCCCGAGAAGCCTCATTTCTTTAAGAAGAATTAACACAATATTGATGATACCTATGTGCTAAATGAGGTATTTAGTTAACATAACAACCTGAGACAGATCTTTAGTGAACTTTGTTTGTCAGCTCATACTTATTTATTTAAAACAATTCATTGAATTGAATTGAAACAGCCTTTTGAAGAGGCCGAGCTGAAGATTTCTGCAGGGTTACTGCAGTATCATCCTTGCAGGGTGGCTGGGATTCCTGTTTCTGGTTAAAATTCATGTTTTCTTTAAGTAGCATAAAATATACTTCTTCAGACCCTTTGGCCTTAGTCAGGAATGTATAACCACGGAAAAATGATCAGACAGGAGACTGGTAATTAGGCACAGCTTGAAAAGCCAATCAAACTCAGTCCACTTCAGCTCCTGGGGAGAGCCTGCTGATTGCCTTTGCAGTAAGGAGATCGCAGATGTGGCTTCTGCAGACCTTGTGGGTGCGTGTTATAATTCCATGGTCAAAATAATTAGTCAATAGAGCTCCTGGATTTAATTTGAGCAATCTTTTGAGCAGCAAAGATATTTTCAAGTAAATACTAAGGAGAGTAGCTGAGTGATAAAGTTAACAGTCTGAATTCTACTCTGATCAGTACAATATGTCATTTAGAGTTGTAGAATTTTCCCTAATACTAAATGGTATTTTTTAAAATTTTTATTTATTGGGTGGAGAGAGACAGAGAGAGAGAGGGAGGGAAATCAATTTCTTGTTCCACTTTTCATACATTCATTGGTTGCTTCTTGTATGTGCCCTGACCAGGGATTGAACCTGTGAATTTGGTGTATTGGGACTGAGCTACCCAGCCAGGCCCTAGTGGTGGGTTTGTTTTTTTTCTATTTTTTGGGGGGGGGCATTCCATAATACAATGAACTGTACTGCATACACGTTAATTACCATTCTTTCACATTTTGTAACAAACTGTGTATATTTTTATTGAGGGAGCACCTTAATAAAACCTTTGAGGAAATTCATATTAAAAATTTACTAAGCTCTAAATTAAATGACATTGGTTGGCATTTCTTGATGCATATTAGTTAAAAGTTCAGTATATTACATTTGTACTTACAACATTTTTTTACATCAATGTGTGGTTTCCTCTCACATGTCCCCTACTGGGGACCTGGCCACCAACCCAGGCATGTGCCCTGACTGGGAATCAAACCAGCAACCCTTTGCTTCATAGTCTGGTGCTCAGTCCACTGAGCCACACCAGCCAGTGCTGTACTTGGAATATCATAAGACATCAGTCATCATTACAGCTTATAAACTTCATAGGTTAATTCTTTAAAAATATCAGTGTTTGTATAATCAGATATAAAGTAAATATCAAAGTGCTACAGAATTATCTCTGCATAATTTGTACAAATTACTGTTATAAGAACTTGATCATCTTTACCTAATGTTTGAGACTTATCTGATTCATCAAATATTTTCTGAACACTTTGTGAAAGGAATGTAAATATAAAAATTATTATCACAAAGTGGAATGAGTACCCTAAACTCCACACATACAGTACACATACACGTACTATTAAGATACAGAAAGTAGATAAATCATACCCAATTAGGGGAAAAATTTGTGGTAGAAGTTTCACTTTTGATGAAATTTTCAAGAGGCATCGGTAATGGACATATAGAAATAGAGAGGGACATTTCATACAAAGGAGAAAGTCTGCAGGACTAAAATCACCATGAACGCTCGGCAACATAACGAACTCAAGTTTTGTAGGGATTTAAGAAATTTAATCAAGACTCTTAAACAATCTCTATTGTTTAAAGTGCATCGGGGGGACTACTTTGTGTTACATTTTGAATGCCAGAATTAGACGTTTATCTTGATCGGGAAAATATGGGAAGCCTTTAAACTGTTTATGTTGTTTATGAAAGTAGAGAAATATTTCCAAAGTGTATTTTGGAACAATTAACATACAAGTAATTAGTAAAGTTGATTATGAAAGAGGGACTCTCCAAATGAAGGGCTAGGAGGCAAGTTAAAGCAATAGTGTGGTCAAGAGGTAAGGAGAAGTTTTAAGGATGTACAAACTATAGGGTCTGACAACTGATTTGTTGTAGTATATGACTTTAGAAAGTGAGAAGTAAAATTGTTCTGAGGTTTTACATTAAGATGACTAAGAAATTGATGGTTCCATGAAGAAAAAAAAGAAGGAAGAAAGAAAAGGTATAAAAAGAAAGGGCCCTGGTTGGTGTGGCTCAGTGGATTGAGCACTGGCCTGTGAACCAAAGGGTCACTGGTTCGATTCCCAGTCAGGGCACATGCTTGGGTTGTGGGCCAGGTCCCCAGTAGGGAGCACACTAGAGATGACCACACATTGATGTTCCTCTCCTTCTCTTTCTCCCTTCCCCTCTCTCTAAAAATAAATAAAATCTTTAGAAAAAAAAGAAAGGAAGCTAGAGGTGAGGCTTTGAGGAGTAACACTCAAGAGTCATTTCTGCTTTCAACAAGTACTATGCTCACATATATACTGTAGATCTAGTAGCAAAATTATTTTAAACTAATCATCCCAAGACAACACATTTAAGAAAGGGAGCAAAAAAATAAAAAGAAAGAAGAAGAGGGAAAAAATGACAGTTAAATATTTCTGTAGTTGAATAATGTACTGAAAATCAGCAGTAGGTTTTTCTGACAGTCGTGGCTAAGAAAATGCATTTGTTTAGGAAGTTCAAGTTCTCTACTAAAGCTCTATACTGATTTCCAGGAAATGCACTGTACCTTTTGACAGAGTTGATTTTCATGCAAGGCCTAGAGAGATTTCTATTTTAACAATATGGAATGAAATTGCTTAAGCCTTCATTACCTGAGTAAAAATGTGATCCACTTTGGCAAGTCACTAAGAGTTAGAAGGAACAGAATGAGGAAGGAGGACAACGGCCATTTAATGTTGTTTTAGTTTATAGTATGGGTACATACTGATGATAACATGAGCTACTTTCAATGCCAAGTGGTTCGTAGGGCAAACTGCTGGGTTTATATATCTCTCTCTGCCATTTATAATACCTGACCTTAGGCAATTTAAAAAATATTTTATTTACTTATTTTTAGAGAGAGGGGAAGGGAAGGAGAAAGAGAGGGAGAGAAACATCAATGTGTGGCTGCTTCTCATGCACCCCCTACTGGGCACCTGGCCCACAACCCAGGCATGTGCCCTGACTGGGGATTGAACCGGCGACCCTTTGGTTCTCAGGCTGGCACTCAATCCACTGAGCCACACCAGCCAGGGCAGGCAATTTTTAATTACCTTCCTCTAACCTCAATTTCTTCTAACCTATAGAATGAGAATAATAGTAGTAACGACCTTCTAGGCAATACTTTTGCAATTCAATGAGACAATATGTGTAGAGCAAGCATAGTAATGCTTCAGACATGTTTGCATCCAGCTGTGAATGTAGGTTTTAGTGTTTATCTTCTGTGCTGAGAAAGAATGAGTCAATTGCCTTCAATTCCACAGGATGCAGAAAAACCCATCAGGTGATGCTCCTGTAACAGTTTTTGCTCTGACTCATGCTGAAGTGGTCTGTGTTCTACAAAATCCATGAAAACCAGCAACATTTATTGAACACTCACGGCATGCCATGAACTGCTTTAAGAATTTTACAATTTCTTACCCTGGCTTGTGTGGCTCAGTGGATTGAGCAATGGCCTGTGAACCAAAGGGTCACTGGTTCAATTCCCAGTCAGGGCACATGGCTGGGTTGTGGGCCAGGTCTCCAGTAGGGGGTGCTCGAGAGGCAACTACACATTGATATTTCTCTCCCTCTCTTTCTCCTTCCCTTCCCCTCTCTCTAAAAAATCTTTTAAAATAATTTTACAGTTTCTTTCTTTGGCCAGTGTAGCTCACTGGGTTGGGTGTTCGATTCTGGTCAGGGTGCATGCCTGGGTTGAGAGTTTGTTCCCCAGTTGGTTGTGTGCGACCGACTAATGTTTCTCTCTCACATGAATATTTCTCTCCCTCTCTTTCTTCTTCTCTTCTCCCCCTTCTCTTTCTAAATAAAAAGAACTTTACCATTTCTTAGCAACCTTGTGAGGTAAGGTTGGTATATGAAATAAACAGAAGTACCAAGGAGTTAAATAATTTTTCTGAGATTGCACAGTAAGAAATAGACCCAGAATTTGAATCCTGGCAGTGTGGTTTGCTCCAGAGTCTATACTCTTTTATTTTCATTTTTCCTTTTAATTTTTTTATGTTTGCTCATTTTAGAGAGAGGGGGAGAGAGGGAGAAAGAGAGGAGAAACATTGATGTGGATGAGAAACATCAATAGGCTGCCTTCTGTAGGGGCCCTGACCAAGGACCAAACCCTCAACTCAGGTATGTGCTGTGACCTGGAATCAAACTGGTGGCCCTTTGCTTTGTGGGACAAAGCCCAACCAACCGAGCCACACTGGCCAGGGCTAATTAATATACCTTGGTGTTAACTATATTCAAGAGGAAGTATAGTATTTGAAAGTTGTAGTTACTTGAATCCACAAGAGCAACTTGCTATGAATCAATTTGAACACTGGATGGCAGTCCTCACTAACAACACAAATAAGGGCTCCAATCACACGGGAAGGACTGGTTCAAAATAACGCACGAGGCAGTCCAGGTATTGTCAATTTTAACAGCTAAAAAGTCAGCAAAAAAGAACTCTCCACAGCGACTGTGACAGAATCAGAATATTAAAAATAGCTTGCTTGTTATCATCAGGAGTATGTGAAACTTATGCTTCTGTTAATAGGACATAGTGTGCACCCATATCAGTTTTAGAAGTTTCGAAGCTAGAGCTAGCATGATGATCGTTTGAGCAGCATTTGCCCCAGGAGAAATTTAAATTTGCTTTATTTCATCTCCCAAGAGCATCCCCGGTGATTTCTTAATCGTCTTCTAACTTTTATAACCAAGGTCCCTCAAATGGAAAAAAATACATTAGTATATTTGATTTTTATGTCTGGAAGGAATGCTTCCATTGGATTTTCTCAGATATTTCTGTACTTGTTCACTGTAGAGTGCTAGAGCGTGGAATAAAATTGATCTGAATTTGAATCACTAACAAGCTGGGCAAACGTGTCCAAGTTACCTAATTTCTCTGGTCCTCTTGAAATGATACCCTTTCATAGATTTGATATCGGTTGGAAATGAAATTATGTATGCATAATTATTCAGATGCTATTGGACACACCATTTGCAGACCATGAGCATTAGTGTTATTATCAATATTACCATTGCCAGGTTAACAAATATTGTGTATTCTTCTCTGTGGACTATTATGTTAAAGGATCTTTTAAATAAACAGCTTACCAAAGGCATTTATATTGGTATGCATTCTTAATTAACTTATATTAGAACAAATGGAAGTATCCATTAACTTTAGAGACAATAACTACAAAACAAGACATTGATAATAAGAAAAAAATCACATATATTTCTCTCTACCACCATATATTGCTAATTGAACTCCCTGAACCTCCTCTCTGTTGGGGCATGATGAAATACTGTTGTATTTCTGAAGACTGCATTCTTTCCTTAGATGAACTTGGTTTCACCTAGTTTTGCCACAATTTGTGTTATTTGGGAAGGCAGTTAGTTGACATGCATTTCCTGTATTGCTTACCAGTGGGGTCTTCTGGCTTGCAGAAGAGAAATGTGATAATTTCTTATGTGGTCTCTCACACAGCCCAATTCTCCAACCAGACCAGGACTATTGGGGTCAGGGCTCATCCAGCCCCAACTCTCAACTCTCCCCAGCCAGTGTCCACAGACTCTGTGGGTGCTCACAGCCCCTGTGTGTTTGCCACTTCATCCTTATTCCCTTCTCTGCAACTTCAAGCAACCAGGTCTCTCTCTCTCTCTCTCTCTCTCTCTCTCTCTCTCAGCTGTTCAACCCTTGTTTGGTAGGGGAGGGAGCCATTGACTTGGCTCTCTCCTAGGAACCCTGCTGCAGACCCTAGGTTTTTCTCCCGTGTGTAAGGGTAAGTGGAATCCACTCCCTCCCTACCTCACCACCATCTTCTCTTCTCTAAAGATTTCTAAATCAGAGAATTGGCATATGGCCTGTCAATTCTACTCTTGAGTATATATCCAAAGTCATTGTAAACAAGTGTTCAAGCAAATATCTATACTGACATGTTTATAATAGCATTATTTGTAAAAGTTAAAAGGTGGAAACAATCGAAATGTCCATCAACCTTTTCATGGAATGTCATTTCCAATGCAAAACAATGAAGTAATGATACATGCTGCCACATGGATGAATCTTGAAACATTATGCAGATGCAGAGTGAAAGAAGCAGCACAGGAAAAAAAGCCAAATGTTGTATAGAGAGGATGTATAGGAAATACCTTCACAAGGCAAATTTGTAGGGACAGAATGTAGATTAGCAATATTGCCACAATACTTTTCCAAGCCCATGCAGGTTGTTGCCATATTTTATTTCCTTGCAGCTGTAGAGGTTTCCCCTTGGCTCTTGGCTTGAAGCCACTGTCAGATCCTAGAATCTATTGCACGTAAGCCTCTTAAAAATCCTAGGGGAAAAGGGGATGGACTCACATGAACAAGTATAAAGGACACATGGACAATAACTAAGGTGGGGGGCGGAAATGGGAGGGAGGTGGGGAGCACTGGGGGGCAGGGTTGGGAATATAAGACAGAAAACTGTACTTGAACAAGAATTAAATAAAAAAAATTAAAAATGGTATTTTTTCCAAACTCAATATGGGAGATAAACTCTACAATAAGTCTGCTAGAAAAACAGAGTATTATGTAATTTAAATCATCACAAAGTGCCAGGTCATTGCCCTGCCTGGTACAGTTCAGTTGGTTGGAGTGCGGTCCTGAACCCCCTAAGGATTGCAGGTTCAATTCCTGGTTAGGGCACACACCCCTCCCCCCTATTCCATTCCGAGTCTGGTACGTGTGCGAGTCAGCCAATGGATGTGTTTTTTCCACATTGATGTATTTTTTTCCTCCCTTCCTCTCTCCCTCCCCTTCCTCTCTAAAAAGCAATGACAAAAATGCCCTCAGGTGAGCATTAAAAAAGTGAATCCCCTCACCCTCTTTTGTCATATTCTGAAGGCTGAGATCAGTTACAGGTCCTGACCACACTCAGAAGCAGAGGATGATGCACAGGTGTGGATGCTAAGAGACAGGAATCATGGAGCCATCTTCTTGTCTGTTCACCTAAAAATGGTGACTGCCTTTCAAGTAATTTTCGTGATGAATTTTGAAGCCCTGAGATCAATGTCTTCTATTTCTTCCAATAAATAAAATGTGTGTGTGTCCTTTATTCCACCTTCCCCATCAGGACCAAATAGCGAGAACCTTTGAAATGCTGGCCACATTTCCTTTCCTGCTATGAATCACAAGTTAATCCTTGCTGTATCTGCGCTTTGCTCAGGCGTTTAGAGGAATTTGGAATCTATTTTGGGGTTGTGCAGCTTAAGCAAGATGTAGGAAGATGCCCAAAAGAAAACAGAAATGATTAAAGGAATTAGAAATAAATTTTGTGAGAAAAACTAAGAGGATCTCGGGTTCTTGTTCCGGGAAAGAGAATGCTAACATGAATGAGTGGCCTTATTAGCAATGGTCCTGTATGTATTGAGTGGGTAATTTTTACCCTGTGATAGTAAAGTAATAATGGATTTAAATGTCCTTTATTCAGGGTGTCTGTGTAGAGGAGTAAATAGAATATACTAGATTGGCGGAAAAGAAAGATGCTTCATAGATGCTACTCATGTTTTCAGAGCCCTCGCTTGCTCTTAGGTACAGTTCTTCTTAAAAGCAGAAACAAGGGCCCTGGCTGGTGTATCTCAATGGACTGAGCTTGGGCTGCAAACCAAAGGGTGACCAGTTCAGTTCCCAGTCATGGCACATACCTAGGTTTCGGCCAGGTCCCCAGTAGGGGGTGCGTGAGAAGCAACCACACATTGATGTTTCTCTCCCTCTTTTTCTCCCTCCCTTTCCCTCTCTCTAAACATTGATAAATAAAACCTTTTTTAAAAAGCAGGGAAGAGGCCTACGACCATCATGTCTGATCTAAAGATTACATTACAGGAGCATCTGAATGGAGTTAAGGGCATATCAGCCTCTATTAAACATTCCAGAAGACAGAGCAATGTATTGCACTGTGTTTCTTGGCTTTACTTCTCTGGCATTTTGGAGAATAGTAACATCATCTTAAGTTTCCAGGCTTCTCCAGTTTTCAGTATACACATAAGTAGAATTATAGCCAAGTGCATCATCCAAAATGTGACAGTATTTAAGAGTGAAAAGATATTGAATTAATTGTGATGGTTGGATAACTTGCAAAAACCAGAACCTCCACAGGCCAATTGGGATAATGTTCATTATCACTAAAATCATATCCCTGACTGGTAATAAGTAAAAGAATGACTATGGGGGAAGTGTTAGTGTTTTTTCTGGTCCCAGGAAAGCTAGATCATGGGGTTCAGGAAGCTCTTAGACTTTCTTTTTTATTTATAGCATTGAAATGAACACGACAGGGTAAGAACTAGAAAATAGTAACAGTGACAAGTACTTCCTGTAGGCAGGGCACTGTTCCAATCTCACTCTTCTTTTCTTTTCTTTTCTTTTCTTTTCTTTTCTTTTCTTTTCTTTTCTTTTCTTTTCTTTTCTTTTCTTTTCTTTTCTTTTCTTTTCTTTTCTTTTCTTTTCCTCCCTCCCTCCCTTCCTTCCTTTCTCCCTCCCTCCCACCCTCCTTCCCTCCCTTCCTTTCCTTTCTTTACCTGAGGACTTTTGTTCATTGCTTTTACAGAGATGAAAAGGGAGGGAGGAAGAGAGCAAGAGAAATATCGATCGCTTGTCTCTCATATGTGCCCTAACTAGAGACTAAACCTACAACCCAGGTATGTGACCTGGCCAGGAATCAAACCAGCAACCTTTTGCTTTGTGGGACCATGACCAGACAATGGAGCCGCACTGATCAGAGCATATATTCAGTTTCTAGACCAAAGGTTCAATAGCCTTCATTAGATTTTTCAAAAAAGGAGTACATGTGAAAGGAAGTGCCTCTACCATACTTTGAATTTTGAACAGGTCAGGTCACAAGCCTCAGATTGGGCCAGATGATCTGTGAAATATGATACATGGTGAAGGATGCCATTCTTTCACTTGGGCTTCCTCTCATATTTACTGTCAGGGTTCTATGTGAACTGGTTTTTGTAAATTACTTAGTATATTTCCAGATACTGCTTATGCTCAACAAATATTAAGGAAAAAAACACAGTGTTTTCATGCAGTAGGCACTAAATCACATTACATAGGTACTGTAAGCATCTTTCTGAGGCAGGGTTGTCTACCTCAGCACTATCGATCCTTTGGAAAGGACCATGCTTGGTTGTAGGACACATCTGCCCATCAGATGTCAAAAGTACCCTTCCCAGTAGGTGACTGAGCACTCTGTGGGAAGGACCGACTAGTGATTTCAGTTAGTGGATATTCACCACTCACCTTCCCCTGGATGCTAACCATCCTCCAGGAATGCATAAGATGTGGTAAAGATGCGTAAGATGAGGAATCCACCCATCTGTAGATGCCTTGAAAGATCTCTGTTAGGTCAGAACAGATCTAGGTACTCGCTCAGCAAAATGTGGTTTTCTCAGAGTGAACAACAAAACAAACTGAGCAAATAGATAGAAAAACAATGCCCTGTAACAGCAAAACTGCTTCTATCCCAGAGACACAATGTTTGTATGGCCAAGTTAAAAGAACTTTCATGCCCAAACCATTTATTTCAACATAGAAGCTGTGGTCAAAAATTCTTGCTCTTTTACTATAGAAAAGAAATTGCCTGTGTGCCGTGATGCAATGTAAAGGTGTTGTGAAAATCTCACAAATGCCGGAACATGGAAAAACTGTGAGAGGCCATAGGCTTAACATTTCACCCAATGGTTGCTGTGTGGGTGGATGAATATATGACTCTAGGGACTGAGTGAATTTTTATGACTTGGCCATAACTAAGTGAGAAAGTGTCATATCCTATATTATCTCTCTTTAGCAAGCTGGCAGCAAAAAAAAAAAAAAAAAAAATGACTTCTCTTTTGAACCCAGCCAGTTCTCACTGCTAGCATGACACAAGTTATTTTATTCTGAAACCTTATAAATGCGATGGGATTCTTTTGTGTCACATGCTTGTTTAAATAGCCAATGGAGACATTTTTAATTTCCATGGGAGTCACACCATCCCTTCATTGGTATAATGAGTGATCCCAGTGATAAGACGGAAATGTTACACCCCACAGGTGAGCTGTGTGCCTAAGAAAATAATGCTTCTGTACATGAGAGTCTTCGAGGATCAGGACTTCATGGTGACATTGCAAAAGAGTCATTTGGGGGAAAAATGATTCTAGTCTTTTTAAAAGTGTCACTACCATAAAATGCATTTTCAGAATTTATCATGAATATTTATTGGTCACAGTCAACAGGTAGGGAATTTGGTATGGTATGCTGTGCTCTGCCCCTGAGGATTTAGAATAAAGAACACAAATATGAAAATGTTGCTATGATTGCTGTGTATGATTATACTAAGTTATGAATAAAACATATACCGTTTTCATAGATCTTCATCAAGAGGTCTCGAAAATTAACAATTGCTTGAGTAAGCTTTATTGTGTTCCTTGTCCATATGATACATATGAGTTTAAAACACCAAATCAGCCATGCCTATTTCTTTGAGGAATATGTGCTTATCATGTGGATGTGCTGGTATGGGTGCAATGCTTTTAGGATATGAATGTGTTCTTATTGTTGAAAATCATTGAGACTCTGGATAGTGCAAAATCAGCCTACGTATTGAGTTACATTCTCATGACCTGTGGCATGTTAAAATGAGCGTTGGCATTTCCAATTACCCTTAGAAAATGTCCCTAAAATGTGGTAAGGGAAAGTAGTTCATTGTGCTCCTCTGAAATATGATAACTGGTGATATTTAATATTATGGAGATTTCTCAAATTTGTCAACTCAGGTATGTGCAAACAATTTAATGTTGAAAGCTAGTGTATTTTATGTGACTCTTTTTCAGTTCTGTGCTCCCCTTGGTGGTATTTACTTTCACTTAGTGATCAGGCATAGGTAAAATTTGGATAAATCTAAACAATGAGAATCATCCAAATGAATATCTGTAATATTTGATACAAAAGGATGTTTTGCATAATACATTTACATCTGTGAGTACCGAAAATCACAGAACCAAAGAATGTCAGACTTGAAAATTTCTTTAGAGGACAGTCAAGCCAACCCCTTCATTTCACAGATAAACTGAGGCCCAGAGAAATGAAATGAGTTTGTCAGTGTGAAAAAAAATTAATAATTGTTAGGGTTTAATAATTAAACCCAATAGGATGCAGAAGTAATTCACACAATATGGCCATTAAATAATCAAAAGAGCTTCTCAGATAAGGTCAAGTTCAAGGAGTTCATCATCACCAAGCCCTTAGTATATGAAATGTTAAAGGGACTTATCTAAGAAAAAGAAATTAAAAAATACGAACAATGAAAGGACAGCAAACTCACAGTTATTAACAACCACACCTAAAACGAAAGCAAATTAAGCAGACAGCTAGATCAGGAGTGGAGCCACAGAAATGGAGATCACATAGAGGGTTAGGAACAGGGGAGTGGGAGGAGGAGAAGGGGGGAGAAGGTAAAGAGAATAAGTAGCATAGATGGTAGGGAGAAAATAGACAGGGAGAGGGCAAGAGTAGTGTGGGAAATGTAGAAGCTAAAGAACTTATGACACATGGACATGAACTAAAGGACGGGGGTGTGGGGGGTGTGCAGGGTGGAAGAGAATGATAGGGGGAATGGAACAACTGTAATGGCATAATAAAAAATATTTTAAAAAGAGAAAGTACTAACATAGCAACACTATTGAACTCTTTAAAGACTGAATGTTTTAAAGTGAAGCAACCACAATCAGACAGGAAGAAAAAATAAAAGACACCCAAATTGGGAAAAAAGTAAAACCGTCATGATTTTCAGATGACTTGAAATTGTGTGTAGAGAATGCTGAAGATTCCACCAAAACACTACTAGAACTGAAAAATGAATTCAGTCAAGTAGCAGGATACAGAATAAATATCTAAAGATCATTTGCATTTTATACACTGATAATGAACTATTAGATAGGGAAACTAAGGAAACAATCCCATTTACAAGTGCATCAAAAATATCCAGTATGTAAAAGGCCTGCACTCAGAATACTATAAGACACTGAAGAAAGAAATTGGGGAAGATACAAATAAGTGGAAGCACATACCGTATTCATGGAAAGGAAAAATTAACATCATTAGAATGTCTACCTTACCCAAGGCAATCTTTAGAACGTGGGTACACTCTTATTTCTCATTGCAATGTTAAGTTCTGCATGTGGTGCCTTAATAGTAAAGCATTACATCAGAACTTGCTTTGGGAACTCTGAACTTTGAAATATGATGTCAATATGTATGAATTTTTTTCTATGCAAAAATATGTTTAAAAAGTAAACGTGGCTGTGGCTCATGAGGCTCAGTGGATTGAGCACCGGGCCACGAAGCAAAGGGTCTCCAGTTCGATTCCCAGTCTAGAGTAAATGCCTGAGTTTGGGCCAGGTCCCCAGTAGACAGCGCTTGAGAGGCAACCACACATTGATGTTTCTCCCCCTCTCTTCCTCCTTCTATTCCCCTCTCTAACAATAAATAAATAAAATCTTAAAAGAAAACAAACATATTCATGTTTCCTGTGAGAAAATATGTTTAAAAAGTAATAGTGGTGGCAACAGGGCAGGCAGGAGTAGGAATGAACTGTCCTGACCAGGGTGGCTCAGTGGGGCTGGGTGTCCTTCCACAAAGTGAAGCATCACTGGTTCGATTCCTGGTCAGGGCACAAGTGAGAGGCAACCACACACATTGATGTTTCTCTCTTCTCTTTCTCATCCCCTTCCCCTCACTCTAATATTAAATAAGTAAAATCTTTAAAAACCTCATTACTGAGTCATTAAGATTAGCAATGGCTTTGATGGATGAATGCACTGCTTTTTCACATTTATTCTCGAAAGAATAAAAACACTTGACTGTGTTTTTAATCATGCGTGACCTCGGTCATTGAAATGTGGTGAAAACTGCCAAGTTGAAAGTTATTCACCATCCCCAAATAAACTCTTCACTCGACCCGTGGAAGTCACCCGGGTGTCACTCAGCAGGAGATCCGTATTGTATAGCTGCCATATGGACCATCTGTGCAAGAGACATCGCTGTCCTGGGGTAATGAATGGTGAAGCCATCACAGTGGGAGATTGGTTTTGTGTTTTTGTTCCCAGCCTGGTCTTCCTCTCTTCATTAATTAGCAACATTGAACATTCTGCAAACATCTGTGGCAACGTGAGTTGTTCTTCTCCTTGAAACCACTCTGACTAATTTAGAACACAGGAGAACGTCTCTTCTGAGGAATGGAACTTACTAGCTCTCCTACGCATGAAATAGGAAAAAGAAAATGCTATCTGTTTGTTTCTAAATGCTAGTGGACTTGCTGCAAGATTAGTAGCATTTATACTAGCAGGGATTAAAGTTGTTATCAAAACATTAATCATAGGGGAAAAGGGAATGGACTCACATGAACAAGTATAAAGGACACATGGACAATAACTAAGGGTAGGGGGTGGAAAGGGGAGGGAGGCGGGGAGCATGGGGTGGGGGGCGGGCAGGGTTGGGAATATAAGACAGAAACCTGTACTTGAGCAAGAATTAAATGAAAATTATATTTAAAAAAACAAAAAAACATTAATCTGAAAACAAATTAAAGGTTGAGGTTTCTCAGTGAATTTGTGATTGCTTAACACCATTTGCAGAGCTAGTTAGAACCTTACATAAAAAAAAGAGAGAAAGAAAAGAGAAGACAAAGAACTGATAGGCACAGACAACAGTGCAGTGATAGCAGGCTTGGGGGAGAGGGGTGAGTGGAGGTAGAAGAGCGTATGGGAGGGATAAATGGTCATGAAAAAATACAACACAAATAAACGATTCCCCCCAAATCAAAAATGCCTAGAAATGAAGAAATGAGATATTGTTGTTTTCTATTTTCCATGTAACAATGCTATAATCTTTCCCAAACTGTGGATCCATTGCATAAAATAATTACTTTTATTGAACACGAAATGTTTTAGTGTTTTTTAAAAACATTTTATTTATTTTTAGAGAGAGGGGAAGGGAAGGAGAAAGAGTGGGAGAGAAACATCAATGTGTGGTTGCCTCTCATGTGTCCCCCACTGGGGACCTGGCCTGCAACCCAGGCACGTGCCCTGACTGGGAATCGAACCAGCGACTGTTTGCTTCACAGGCCTGTGCTCAATCCACTGAGCTACACCAGCCAGGGCTGTTTTAGTGTTTTTGGTTTTTTTTTTCTCAAAAGGCATCACTTGATTTTGGCTTTCTAATAGAATGGAGTTTAACAGTTTGTTCATCATCTGGCTGGTTGGTTGGTTTGGTTTCAGAAACTGTTATCATCTTTAGGGGAGATCATTGATTTTGCTGTCTCTGAATTTTTTGTGTTACACATACAATCAATTGATGCAGGCCCTGGCTGGTACTCTGCTGCTTAGAGAAACAAGAAACAGATGAATTTTTTTTTGTTTTAAAAGAGATCTGATTTTTAGCTTTTAAATCGTTGTCTTTTATATTTCCAAAAATGATTAAAATTCTTGTCTTTTAAAATTAGAATTGCCAATACCTGGACCTGATGTTTAAAGAATAGCACATTCTTCAAAATGTGCTGCTGGGTGTTAACCATTACACAGTTCTGAACACTGTCAACAATACCAGGAGACTATTTTGAGAGATAAATGGAAAGTTAAACATTCTGAATTTAACATGAATACACATTTTGATTCAGAAAAATAAAATCAGATTTCCCGAAGTAAAACAACAACAAAGAAAATCATTTGATGAATGCATAACTAACTGGTTCAACAAATCAATCTCTCTTCCTCTCTCTCTTTCTCTAAAATTAATATACAGTCTTAAAACATAAATAAAATTATTTGATGCAGATAAAATAATAGCTAAAGTTATTACTGAAGAGTTTATCATTTTTCTGACTATGAACACATAGGTTCTATATCTTAGTCTATTTAACTACCTCAGAATTGGATATGACTAAATCATTTTCTAAGGCTAATTTTTACTGAGCACTATAAAAAGAACTATTTATAAGCCAGTGTTCACATATTCCCATTATTTCCCATGGGATCCCATCAGTGAGTGAGATCAAATGGCAACACCTTTTTGGGTCACATCATTTTAAAATATTCTTTGCTCATAATAAGTATGTAAGCTGTGAAATGGGAACACGTGATGGAGAGATTAGGAAGGGCTTTAGTAGCCTTGAGAGAAACAAATAGAGCTTACCATAACAAAATCATTTGTCATTTGGTGAAAAATGTTGCATTCAGAGGGACCAAACTTCTTTTTGTCTTCATTATTATCCAGTGTATGACAGATGGAGCAAATGGACTTTGAAATTGGTTAGCAGTTCCCAACTACTGTTTCTTCGCCCGCATGCATGTTCATGAGAGACATTGTGTACTTCAGTGTGACGTGACAAAGTAATTCCACTGCGTTAAAATAATGCATTGCTCGATTCATGGCATAAATTAAAAGTTGACATTCTAGCCCTGGCTGGCATAGCTCTGTGGATTGAGCACGGGCTGCGAACCAAAGTGTTGCTAGTTCAATTCCCAGTGAGGGCACATGTCTGGGTTGCAGGACAGTTCACACTTTGGGGCACACGAGAGGTAACCACACACTGGTGTTTCTCTCCTTCCCTTCCTCTCTCTCTAAAATATCAATAAAAATAAAAAACCTCAAAAAAGTTGACATTCTATTTTATAATATGCTCACAGGTTGAACAAAAAAGATTGCTGTGTAATAAAGAACATTCAAATGAAATCAAAGAATGACTAGAGTTGAATAGGAAGAAACCCACTTTTTAAAAAGTAGTCCATATAAATGCTGCCATTTGTTGTTCATTTTGTCAAAATGATAAATTGCAGTCATCATTTCTGAATTCAGATGGTAGCTAAGAAGTAAGTATAATTTTAACTGCATTTATCAAAGGTTAAACTTCTTTGCTGCTAAGAAAATATTTGATTCTATCTTTTCAGAGTGTTACCTGAGTTGTGTTTCATAGTATAGTCATTGAAAAAGACAGATTTCATCAATTCAATAATTAAAGTATGAAATTTGTGTATGGTGTTTACTGTATTATGTGCCATCTGAAAATATGCTCCTTTGAGTTGTACAGGGATCACAACACCAAAGGAAAATATCAAAAGAAAATGAAATCTTACCACGTTACTTGCCTGTCTCGTGAATCCAAGTTAGACAACTTGGATTATTGTTTATTGTTTATTGTTTTTTATTGTTATTGTTGTTTATTGTTTTCCATTATAGGCCAACTTCAGACAGAGAATGAACTATTTAATTGTGACTACAAAGTAGTATGCAAATGATGTCAATATGAATATCAATATTGACCATGAAAAGTAAATGAATGTTGACAGAAATTGTGAGACCTGAGGTGGGAAAAAGTGATGGAGAGAAGATTAGGCAGGGCTTTAATATCCTTTCTTACATGTGAGGAGTCAGAAGTGTCTAACATTGGAAATAATGAGGAGTGAATATTTATTAAGAATCACAAAAGTAACTAGTAGAAGAAACACAAATATTACAACTCTCAAGAGATGATGAACAACAATGAAAAAAAGAGAGATAAGAATAATGGTAAACAATCTAAATCTCTATTTTTCATGGTGTGGAATCAAATGGATAGTGTCACAGAACAATGATGAACACATATTTAGAATGTGGAGGCAACCACCAAAAGAAATGAAAACAACATTAATTAGAAACAGTTGCCTTGGTAGAGTGAGAATAGAGGCATAAACTGACTTTCCACACCAGCCATACTTGTGCTACATGTAATTCTGCAACGTGCAGTTCTTACTTTCATGAAAATGAAAATAAAATGGATTGAGAATTAAAATAGAAATGATAATAATGATAGCTGACATTTGTTGTGCATGCCCTATAAGACAGATGCTTATATATATTTATAATTTAATATTCTCATTAACTGTATAAGTTTTTACCATGATTTTTATTGATGGGTTATGGAAATGAAGCTTAGAGAATATAGCTAAGAAGCACCACAGTCAGGACTCAAACCACTCAAGCTACTAACTGCTCCAATATACGACTATCACGATGTGTTTTCCAGTACCAGATTTACCCCAGGTGGTAGAATTTTGCCCCTGGCCTTGATCTCTATCCCTTTGTGTTACTCTCATAGTTATGATATATTTCATGTACAAGACACTTTGAAGATGTTGCTGCAATCACTCATCAGTTGATCTTAAAAAATAGAGAGATTATATTGGAGTTTTTCGTGTGAGCCCAGTGTAGTCACATAAGTCATTGAAAGCAGAAGGGGAAGTTAGAAATAATTTAAAAATGAGGAAGGTTCAGTATGTCAGTAATGCTTTGAAGAGGAAGATGCTATGTGAACAGAGTGAGAAGAAAATGAATTCTGTCCACAGCCCATGAGTTCAGAAGACTCCCAGCCCTAGATGTGAGCCACAGTCCTGGAAAACACCTGGATTATAACATTGTGAGTCCCGAGGAGAGAATCCAGCCATATCTGGTTAATTGTCTGATTTATAGAATGAGTTTCTTTTTTTCTATAAAAAATTTTTTTTAGGGAGTTCCGGCCAAGATGGAGGTATAGGTGGAAACATTGTGCCCCCTTCCACAACTAAATTTAAAGACAGCAAAGTTTTAGTAACAAAAGGCAGCCAGAACAGTGAAAATTGAACTGTACGGAAGTCTGACAATGAACCAGACTGCGTTCAGACCAGACTGCATCACAACCCAGTGACTGGGTCGCCCGGCCCTGGCGAACACCTAAGGCTCCGCCCCTCACACATAAAAGGTGCAAAGAGACAAAACATTATGACTCAAGAAAAGCTCAAAGCCCCAGAGCCTATAATTCTAAGTGACCAAGAAATAGCCGACCTTTCAGATGCACAGTTCAAAACACTGGTCATCAGGATGCTCACAGAATTGGTTGATTTTAGCCACAAATTAGAGGAACATATGAAGGCTAAACTAATTGAAAAGAAGGGAAATGCACAGGAAACCAATAGTGATGGAAAGGAAACTAGGACTCAAATCAAGGGAGTGGACCAGAAGGAAGAAAGAAACAACCAAACAGAAAAGAATGAAGAAACAAGGATTCCAAAAAAATGAGGAGAGGCTTAGGAACTGCCAGGACATCTTTAAATGTTCCAACATCCAAATTATAGGAGTACCAGAAGGGGAAAAGAAACAGCCACGAGTGGAAAACTTATTTGAACAAATAATAAAGGAGAACTTCCCCAGTCTGGCAAAAGAAATAGACTTCCAGGAAGTCCAGGAAGCTCAGACAGTCCCAAAGAAGTTGGACCCAAGAAGGAACACACCAAGGCACATCATAATTACATTCGCCAAGATGAAAATGAAGGAGAGAATTCTAGAAGCAGCAAGAGATAAGGGGGCAATCACCTACAAAGGAGTGCTCATCAGACTGTCAGCGGATTTCTCAAAAGAGACCTCACAGGCAAGAAGGAGGTGGAAAGAAGTATTCCAAGTCATGAAATCCAAAGACCTACACCCAAGATTGCTCTACCCAGCAAAGTTTTCATTTAGAGTGGAAGGGCAGGTAAAGTGCATCTCAGATAAGGTCAGATTTAAAGAGTTCATCATCACCAAGCCCTTATTATATGAAATGTTAAAGGGACTTATATAAGAAAAAGAAGATAAAAAATATGAACAGTGAAAGGACAGCAAACTCACAGTTATCAACAACCACACCTAAAACAAAGCAAAATAAGAGGACAGCTAGATCGGGAGCAGAAACATAGAAATGGAGATCACATGGAGGGTTAGCAACAGGGGAGTGGGAGGAGGAGAAGTGGGGAGAAGGTACAGAGAATAAGTGGCGTAGATGGTAGGTAGAAAATAGACAGGGGGAGGGCAGGAATGCTATGGGAAATACAGAATGTAAAGAACTTGAGATACATGAACATGAATGAAAGGGGGGGAATGGTGAGGGAGGGGTGTGCAGGGTGGAGGGGAATGAGGGGGGGAATGGGACAACTGTAATGGCATAATCCATAAAATATATTAAAAAATAAAAATCTTAAAAAAATTTAAACCAATGCTTGACATTTATTTATTTATTTATTTGCTTATTTATTTATTTATTATGTTTTACATACAATTCACCTCTTATTAAAATATTTTGTTTATTTATTTTTAGAGAGAGGGAAGGGAAGGAGAAAGAGTGGGAGAGAAACATCAATGTGTGGTTGCCTCTCACATGTCCCCTACTGGGGGCCTGGCCTGCAACTCAGGCATGTGCTCTGACTGGGAATTGAACCAGAGACCCTTGCTCACAGGGGGCGTCACAGGCCCATGCTCAATCCACTGAGCTACACCATCCAGGGCCTTTAAACATTTTTTAAATGTTGTTCAAGTAGAGTTGCCTCCATCCCCCCCCCCCCCCGGCCTCGAGTTTAAATGAGAGTTGTTTCAAGCTGCTGCTAAATTAGTAAAGCATTATGGTCATAAGAGGACACTGTTACCGCTAGTCATCTTTTCTTACAGCTGCAAAATATGACAGAGGTCTAATTAGACATAAGCATTTATGGCAGCCTTTTTGTTCCTGTGGTTAGATATTAATAAAGGAAGGGAGCAAAGGGAATCAGACACCAAGCCTAATAAATCAGGGAGCTGAGTCTGACTACAAACGTGCTTCACTAAGAAGTGGCAACATGCCCTGGCTGGTGTGGCTCAGTGGATTGAGCACGGGCCTGTGAACCAGAGGATCATGGTTCAATTCCCAGTCAGGGCACATGCCTGGGTTGCAGGCCAGTTCCCAGCGGGGGACCCACGAGAGGCAACCATACATTGATATTCTCTCCCTCTCTCTTTCCCTTCCCCTCTAAAGATAAATAAATAAAATCTTTTAAAAATGGCAATATTCATAGGCTCCCCAGGGTGTTGCTGCATCCTCCAGCTTTTGGATCTAAAAGCCAAGGTGGTACGGGGCAGGTCCTTCTGCTATGAGGCACACTCAGTAGGAGCCAAGGTGGTGATCATAAAGGCCTGTCTGTCTAGCCTGGGAAAAGGATCAGACTGGGTAAGGGACACAGAATCTGGGAAGGTCCAGGAAATGGATTGTCTGCAGGAGGGCCCAGCTGAAGCCCAGAAGGAATGGGAAGTTGATTGGTTAGTGTGAAAACAGCACCTGGGTCCTCTGTAAACTGAGCATAATGTAATCAGAGCCTAACAAAGTGACGCTTGCAATTCTTCTGTCTCTGTCTCTCTTTGCATGCCCTAGCTTTTGTGGGCCTAGCAGAGTGAGTCTGGGCACTGGATATGGCAACACAGTGTCAGCCAGAGCAGAGCTTGGAGCAGGTGCCGAACTGGTGGGACGAGGGCAGAGGCTGAACAAGACGAAGCTTTGGCGTGGATGGAAGCAATGGCACAGGGTTTCTGGAGTCTGGCCTTCTTCTGGGCTTGATGAAGATGAGGCTGGACTTCTTCCTGCAGTGGGACAGAACTGGCCCTGGACAGTCCTTTGTGTTTGTTTTGGCATCAACAACTCTTACCACCATACCCAATCCCCCAAGTGCCATTCCTGACAAGCTTTTATCTTGACTGCATTTGACCTTACAGCACTTTTAGACAGAAGGTAAATTTGATAAAAATTTACATGATGTTTCATTTCCTTTATATGCTCTTTAAATTTTTGTTTACGGAACTACATCCATTCTCAATCCCTTTCAAGTTCGATGAAATAAAATGTTCCTGACCCTCTAGTATTATTGATGTCTTGCTTAATATATTGGAAATGTTTTTTTTCTTTCTTCATTTTAATTGTTGTTCAAGTACAGTTTTCTGTCTTTTACTCCCATCCCAGCCTACCCACCCAGCCCTCCCCTTTCCCTCCCATTTCCACCCCCCGCTAGTTTTTGTCCATGTGTCTTTTATACTTGTTCCTGTAAACCCATCCTCCCCTTTTCCCCTGGAATTTCCTCCCTTCTCCCCTGGAATTCCCTCCATTCTCCCCTCTGGTCACTGTCAGCCTGTTCTTTATTTCAGTGTCCTTGGTTATATTTTGCTTGTTTGATTGTTTTGTTGTTTAGGTTCCTATTCAATACAAGATGAATGATTCCACCTGGAAAACAACTTTCCCTGGGTAGCAATGACATCACCAAAGAAAGGAACAGAACGGAATGGAAAGGACTTGACGCGAGCAGGCAATGAAGTGAGTTCAGTGTGTATCAGTCATTTTTCTCTGTCAGTGGGTGACTAATGAAGAGTCTGTCAGGGACATGCAGAATTCAGAGGATGGAACCAATAAGAACTTCAACCAGAAAAAGGCTCATTGCAGGCTTGATGCCATGCTAGGTTTATATTGGACAAATCTTTAAGGCTATATTGTCATTGGAGAGATCAAGGTAAAAACTACCAGGGGATAGTGGAGATAAGAATATAGATGAATTCCATCCCAGAAACTAGATTCTCATTGTTTAGTAAATGAACAAGGTTTGATGAAGAGAAACTGCTAGTCTGACCCATAGTTACTTTAAATTTGAATCAAAAAATAATATTCTATCCAATAAATACATTTTATTTTTTATATTCCCTAGTTTATTGTTTTGAAAATATTCTGTTGTCTTCAATGGCAGTTTGAAGTGTTGACTTTTGTTTTTAAGCTTTTGAATTTTAGTTTTAAAAGTTACACAGTGTGCTCTGACTGGTGTGGCTCAGTGGGTTGAGCATCATCTCACAAAGCAGAAGGTTGCCAGTTCGATTCCCAGTCAGGCCACATGCCTGGGTTGCAGGTTGGATTCCCAGTTTTTTTTTGGGGGGGTGTATGAGGCAAGCAATTGATGTTTCTCTCTCACACCTATGTTTCTCTCTCTCTCTTTCTCCCTCCCTTCTCCTGTCTCTGAAAACAAATAAATAAATGATTTTTAAAATAAATTTATTTATCTTCAGAAGGGAAGGGAAGGAGAGAGGGAGAGAAATGTCGCTGTGTGGTTGCCTCTCATGGGTCTCCTGCCGGGAACTGGCCTGCAACCCAGGCATATGCCCTGACTGGGAATCGAACCACGATCGTCTGGTTTGCAGGCCCATGCTCAATCCACTGAGCTACACCAGCCAGGGCAATAAATGATTTTTTTTTAAGTAGAGTAAGTTGTGGTCAATTTAATCTACCAAGTATTTCACATTTTTTTTATTAAGCACCCTTCTCTACGGTGTGAATGAGATTAGGTGACTCAGAGTGTTGAGATAAAACCAGAATGGTGATAAGATTTTAAAAATTATCTCTCCCAGATGTTCAAAGATTCAAATGAGCAGAAGTAAGCACATAAACAAAACTGCAAGCAGAAGCAGCGATTATTCAAAACAAACTTCTCTGGATGAAAATTTAAACAAGAGAGAATACAAAAAAGGCTAGTGAAGAAAATTTCACAAAAGCACTCAAAGGAGGCATTTTTGATGGCCAAACTAAAGAAAAAAGTGACCTAAATAGCAAGTCTAATTATTCTAACATTTTATGACCTGATCCTTTTGGCACAATTATTAGTCTATTTGATTTTTAGTTCTAAGTAAAGCTGAGTAATTTTAAAAATTTAATTAATTAATTTTTAGAGAGAGGGTAAGGGAGACAGAGAGGGAGAGAAACATCAATGTGTGGTTGCCTCTCGCACGCCCCCTACTGGGGACCTGACCCACAACCCAGGCATGTGCCCTGACTGGGAATCGAACCAGCAACCCTTTGCTGTGCATACCCGCACTCCATCCACTGACCTACACCAGCCAGGGCAAGCTGAGTAATTTTTTAAAAGATTTATTTATGTATTTAGTTTTAGGGTAGGAGCAGGGAGGGAGAAAGGGAGACAAACATTGATGTGAGAAAGAAACATTGATTGGTGGCCTGTCATTTGCGCCCAGTCAGGGCACAAACTTGCAACCCAGGGATATGCCTTTACCAGGAATCGAACCAGCGATGTTTCGCTTTGCAGATGACACCCAACCCACTGAGCCACAGCAGTCAGGGCACACAATTCTCTACTGATGTCTTCCATTTGGTTAGCAGGTAACTATGATTGTCACTGATTTTTTTTGTTCACCTAAGTGTATGTTTATTTTACAAAACCCATTCTAAGCATAAGGAGTTACATAAAGCTATAAAAATATCAGTTGGTTAGTATTGGAGTGTGGGGGTGATATCTGAGGGATCTCAAAAGGTATCCCAAATCCCCAACTCTCCTGTAGAAAAATCAAAATGTGTACTGCTCTATCCACTACATAGTTTAGTTGAAAGAAATAGTTAAGTATGATAGCAATGTAGTAATAATTTAAGTTGATCCAATGTATTAAATCATGTTTTTTATTTATGTCCTAGCTTTATGAATCAAGCATGCATATAAGTGATTAATTGCAAAACTCTAAAATAGTTTTTCTTGCTAAAACACTTCATTATTTCTTCAGGAAGAAGAAGCAAAACAGTTTTGGTAACAGGAGAATGATGTGGGACTCATCAGTAGAAATAATCTAAGATCGTCCTGGAAAAAAATGTACACGGTCATGATTTGCCAAACAACGGGTGGTCCATGATGGATGACAGACACAGCAGTGGTCCCATGAGATCATATTGGAACTGGAAAACTCCTTTGGCCTAGTGACACTGTTGCCATTATAGCAACATAACAGCCAAAAAGCAACACAATCCTCACGTGTTTGTGGTGATGTTCGCCACAAACCTCCTGCGCTGTCTGGCCTATGAATCTGTTGCGCGTACAGTTATGGACAGAATGTCATACTTGATAATGATCACCAATACCTGTGTTACTGCTTTATGCATTTATGATCATGTTTTTTTTTATATTAGAGGGTAGTCTTTCTAGTTATAAAAAAACTTTCTGTAGCCTTGGCTGGTGTTGCTCAGTGAATTGAGCGCAGCCTGTGAACCAAAGGGTTGCTGGTTCAATTCCCAGTTAGGGCACATGCCTGGGTTGTAGGCCAGGTCCCCAGTAGGGGCCCAAGTAAGAGGCAATCACACATGGATGTTTCTCTTCCTCTTTCTTCCTCCCTTCCCCTCTCTGAAAGGAAATAAATAAAATATTTTTAAAAAAAGTTTTCTGTCAAACAGAACTGTGCATTATGATGCCAACAGTCCCACATGTCTTGTGTTTACCGTGTCTCTTGATTGCTTCGTTTTTTCTGGCGCTTGATTTAATCTGGCTTTGATTTAATCTGATTTAACCTGCTGTACAGCCTTGAGAAAAAGATATGACTCAAATATCATACGATCTCATTTACCAGTGGAACCTAGTCAACAAAACAAACAAGCAAGCAACATAGAACCAGAGACATTGGAATAAAGAACAAACTGACACAAGGCAGAGGGGAGGGGGAGGAGCATAATGAGGGCAGGGGAAGAAGGGGAGGAGTTGTCAAGGAACACGTATAAAGGACACCTGGACAAAGCCAAAGGGGGGAAGGATGGAGGGTGGGAGGAGGGGATGGGTAGGGTGGGGGCAGTGAAACGGAGACAACTGAATATGAGTGATAATAAAAAATGTACAAAAAACATGAAAGATATTTGCATCTCTGCTTATTCACTCAGCTGGACAAATACAGATGACAAAGAAGGTAATTTACTCCTTAAGATGTAACTGGTGGCATCACATCTGCTCTTGACCTGCCAGTTCTTGTGACTCTATGATTACTCCTAATTTTATTGATAACCAAGGTGTTGTGTCAACTGGTGAGATGGCCAATTTACATGACAACCCATTCATGAACCTCTCATTGAATATATAACCAGGTTTAACTTGCATTCTTTTGGAACTCTGGCTTTCTTAGTCAACCTCCAGGACTTTTTAAGTCTCAGTTCCTGGTGTGTCCGTGATTTTGCTGAAGATATTATACTAAGAAAATGAAAATCGCAGTAAGTCATAAATTTTGGTAGTAGGCCCAATGGTATTATCATATGAATGTCTTTCCCTTTCACACATATGTCCTGTAGTTACTTTCCCATCATAGCTTTTAAAAACACTCTCCTCTGTAGTCAAATGATGCAAGGTGAACTCAGTTGTTCAGTAAATTGAAAAACTCAATTTACTGACTCCAAATCTTTATTGTACTGTGGCAGATACATGCAACAAGGCTTTTTCTTCACCAAAGTATTTTGTCTTACAACATCAGACTGAAAGAAGATTGCAATAGCTAATTAACATTGATGAAAGAGATGGTCATTGAAGACATCAATATGTGAAACTAATTTGATCAATATTAACACACTCATGATAATTTTAACCCAAATATTAAATGCACCACTTAGGTGATGGTAAGAGCCTGTACAACTTATTGAGTTTCTAAATGATGCCAATGCCATTTTATAAGTAAGCCTATTGGATTTTATTATTTTATTTTATTTATTTAATGGTATGTGTATTTTTAAAAATTATTTTATTGTTGTTCAATTACAGTTGTCTGTATTTTCTCCCCACCCCTCCCCCCACCACCTTCAAACCCACCTCTGTTCCTTGCTTCCACCCTCCCCCTTGGTTTTGTCCATGTGTCCTTTATAGTAGTTCCTGGAAAGCATATTGATTTTTAAAGCCTACTATAAAACACACAGATATAATGATAATTTTTTTCTAACTGTGTTTAGAATATTATAGTTATGCAGGATTCTGCAGCACAGTGTGGATACTCAAGAATGCTGCACCACCACCAACTGTGATTAAAATGTCAAGTGTTAAATGGGTATAATCAGTCTTGATATTTTTTCTTCCTTCTACTTGATTTGTATTTGGCTGAGGGTAATCACTGTGTCTATGTCTGTGGGTGTCTCCACCACTTTTTATTTTCTGCCACAAAGAATGAACACACAATGGCCAGATTCTACCCAAATGTCATGAAATGAACAAAGAATCCTGCTAATGGGAAAGGTAAGCATTTTTCCCTGTTGCCTACGATTTTTATTTTAGGAACAGATCTTCCCATCAGTTATCCTTTACAACTCTCCTGCCAACTACATAATAACTATCAGGAAGATTGTTTTTAAAATGTGAAGTTCTGGGGAATACCTCCTCAAGATCTGAAGCAAGATTGTAAATCTGAAGTGAAGCCTGGGAGTAAAGAAGAAATTCTACTCATTCATTTTGGGTAGCTCAGTGTGGCTGTGTGCAGTCGTGGTCTCTGGTAATAGCTGAATACCTTTATGGATAGGGATTTAATCAGAAATGTCTGGTTTTTTATTGTGGGGGGTCACTCCTTTTAAACACACTTAAACTTTATTTTTCTTGTTAGAAAGACCTATTTAACAAATTTCCAGAGTTATACTCAAGATATAACATCATTTATCTGTTTGTCTGTTTGAAGTATCTTTGTTTTTATCTTCACTAAGATATATATATATATATATATATATATATATATATATATATATATGATGAAGGGGCAGAGAGAGGGAGTGAGAGAGAGAGTGTGACATTAATATGGGAGAGAAGCATCAATGGGTTGCCTCTCGTGTGCACCTGCTGAGGACCAAACCTGCAAACCACGCATGTGCCCTGACTGGAAATCAACCAGCAACTGTTTGCTTTGCAGGAGGATGCCCGACCAACTGAGCCACACCAGACAGGGTGGGGGTGCATTTTATTTGTGAAAGAAATTATAGCTTGTTTGTATGTTGATGGAAATGATTCAACAAAAATGGAAAAAAGAAATGAATCTGCAGAAAGAGGACAGGACTGCACGAGCACTACTTTATATTTAAGTAAAGTGGCTTCAGCCTAGAGACTAAAAGTAGTTGGTGAACTAAAGGTGCCATCAGTGAGTCATCCATGCAACAGCCAGAAATGCAGGGGGTGTCAAAATGTACGAGGGATGGAGGGAGAATGTGAAATCACACTACTTTTTTAATGGCTTCTCTTTTCTTAGAGAAACAGAAAGAAAGACCACCAGTGGGCAATACACAGGGAAGAAGAGATGTAAAATAGTGATCAGGCAGGAGAGTAGATTAACAAGAGCATATAAAAAACTGCTGGGCACAATTAATTTTCTATATTAGTTAAATGGTCATTAATATAAAACAACAACAACAACAAAATAAAGTCAGACATCATGGCTGTGTATTTTTCTCTAGTACCTGTTGGGTGCTGTCTTGCAGGCTGGCATAGAGTAAGTGGATTTAAATTTACCCACAGTGGAAATTCTAGCAGGGGAGGACTATGAAAGACAATGGGGCACCCTTACCAGTGTGGCTCAGTTGGTTGGAGTGACATCCTGTAGAACAAAAGGTCATGGGTTTGATTCCTGGTCAGGGCACTAGCGTAAGTTGTGAGCTCCATCCATGTTTGGGGTGCATACAAGAAGGCAACCAATCACTGCTTCCCTGTGTGTGTGCATGTGTCTCAAAGCAATGAAAAAGTGTCCTCAGGTAAGGATTAAAAAAAAAAGGGAGAGGGGAGCTCTGGCTGTTTTGGCTCAGCGGATTGAGTGCCAGACTGTGAACCAAAGGGTCACCAATTCGATTCCCAGTCAGGGCACATGCCTGGGTTTCGGGCCAGGTCCCCCAGTAGAGGGTGCACAAGAGGCAACCGCACAGTGATGTTTCTCTCCATCTTTTTCTCCGTCCCTTCCTCTCTCTCAAAAAATAAATAAAATCTTGGGGGTGTTGAGTGTATTTCCAAATAGGTTATTATATTGTCTGATACTAGGTACTCTAAACAGGTAAGACTTAACAACCATTTGATTAATACAATCATTTATTTCCCATTCATATGATATGCATAGCAGGAGCCCTTGATCAGTGGGAACCGCCTTCCACTAGATTTTAAGTCTATGACTGCAGACACCTTCATATTGTTTTTCACACAGTTCTAATCCCAGATCCTATAATAGTGCCTGAAGATAGTAGGTTCTCAATAAACATATGAAACCAAAACAAACTACAGATGGCCATTATTTTAACTAAACTGAAGGAGGATAGTCTTTTTTTCTAATTTCCTTATATGTCACAGTGTCTTTTTATTTTATTTTATTTTTTTAATATATTTTATTGATTATACCATTACAGTTGTTCTATTCCCCCCTTCAATCCCCTCCACCCGCACCCTCCCTCCCCCACCATTCTGCCCCCCTTAGTTTATAACCACGTGTCTCAAGTTCTTTGGATTCTATATTTCCCCCACTATTCTCACCCTCCCCACTACCTATTTTCTACCTACCATCTATGCTATTTTCTGTGCCTTCTCCCCCCTTCTCCCCCTCCCACTCCCCTGTTTCTAACCCTCCATGTGTTCTTCATTTCTATGGTTCCACTCCTGATCTAGCTGTCCTCTTGGTTTGCTTTTGTTTTAGGTGTGGTTGTTAATAACTGTGTGTTTGCTGTCCTTTCACTGTTCATATTTTTCATCTTCTTTTTCTTATATAAGTCCCTTTAGCATTTCATATAATAAGGGCTTGGTGATGATGAACTCCTTGAACTTGACCTTATCTGAGAAGCACTTTATCTGTCCTTCCATTCTAAATGAAAGTTTTGCTGGATAAAGCAATCTTGGCTGTAGGTCTTTGGATTTCATGACTTGGAATACTTCTTTCCAGCCCCTTCTTGCCTGTAAGGTCTCTTTTGAGAAATCCGCTGACAGTCTGATGGGTACTCCTTTGTAGGTGACTGTCCCCTTATCCCTTGATGCTTCTAGGATTCTCTCCTTCATTTTGGTCTTGGCTAATGTAATTATGATGTGCCTTGGTGTGTTCCTTCTTGGGTCCAACTTCTTTGGCACTCTCTGAGCTTCCTGGATTTCCTGGAAGTCTATTTCCTTTGCCAGACTGGGGAAGTTCTCCTTTATTATTTGTTCAAATACGTTTTCCACTCGTGGCTGTTTCTTTCCCCCTTCTGGTACCCCTATAATTCGGATGTTGGAACGTTTAAAGATGTCCTGGAGGTTCCTAAGCCTCTCCTCATTTTTTTGAATTCTCATTTCTTCATTCCTTTCTGGTGGGATGTTTTGTTCTTCCTTCTGGTCCATTCCATTGATTTGTGTCCCCATTTCCTTTCCATCACTATTGGTTTCCTGTGCATCTCCCTTCATTTCAATTAGTTTAGCCTTCATATGTTCCTCTAATTTGTGACTTTGTTCCTCTAATTTGTGACTATAATCTACCAGTTCTGTGAGCATCCTGATAAACAGTGTCCTGAATTGTGCTTCTGAGAGGCTGGCAATTTCTCGGTCACTTAGAGTTATTGGCTCTGGGACTTTGAGTTCTTCTTGCGCCATCTTTCAGGTTGTTCGTGTCTGTTCCATAGCAGGATCAGAGCCCTAAAGTGTTCACTAGAACAGGGCAACTAAGTCGCTGGGTTGTGAAGCTGTATGTGGGGGCGGGGTCAAAGAGGGACTATGGCGTCCTGTCCGCCGCCTGCGGCCACGGCCCTCACCGGTGCCGCAGTTGCCGTCACCGGGCCCACGCGTTTCGTCCCACTGCACGCGAGTGTGCCACCGCCGTCAGCCCTTGCCCCCTGGGGCCTTCATGGTCTGTCTCACTGTGCGTGAATATGCACCCGAGGTCTGCCCCACACCCCAACTGGTTCCCGTCTGCCTGCGTGCCTGGGTCGGGGGCCCTGTCCTGCCCGACCCTGCTCGCTGCTGGCTCCGCCCCTCTTACTGTTCCCGTTGAACGGTTAGATGTAGTTGGACTTCCGTATAATTCAATTTTCTGTCCTTTGGTTGTGTCTTTGTTTCTTCAAACCTTTGTTGTATTCAAACTTGGTTTTGGGAGAAGGCACAGTGTTTCCACCTATGCCTCCATCTTGGCGGAAGTCCTGAAGGAGGATAGTCTTGATTTACAAGGAATAGATATAAATCAAAGCAATAACTTTAGCTTTACAACAAACAGGATGTGTCTACATTATTTTTTATCATACATTTTTCATTGGGTACTTCAGAATTTAGATGTGAGGTTTCTATGTGTGTGTTTCACAAACATATTGCATTAAGTAATACATATATTGGAAAGCACTGTGAGACCAGTTCTGGTAGCTGGACCACAAGGTTGATTTTCAGAGTCTTGAGAGGAAGAGACAAGTATCAGACATAGAAAATTAATAATCTTGTACAATACCTGGCCCATAATGAAACATGAAAAGAAATCATTGTGATGGTAAGTTGGCAAAATTAGACTTAGAAATTTAAGAAAACATCTCTGTGTAAAGAAGAAGTTTTATTTGATTTTCAAGTCACGCCAAAACTTAAATATAAGAGCTTTGTGAATTAAAGCCAGACAAAGATGACAGAGCACTCAGGGCAGAGTGAATATACAGGCGCTGGAGAGAAAACATGTACTTCTTATGCTGGATTTTATCAGATTTTATCCATCTGTTTATGGGAAGGTATGTGACTAGAGTTATTCTGAATGCAATTACTTGTCCTGTCAGGTGGCAAAACGTTTAGTTCCCTTTTGTCAGAATAGCAGAGATATTCAAAGCACCTCATTCAATTGACCACTTCAGATTTATGTCACTGAAGTTTGAAAAATTGCACATATAAGGTAGATTTATCAGATTGCAAACAAGAGAAGCAGAAATACCAAAAGTCAAAGGTGGGATGCATAATTATTTTATAGCATATGAAGATAGTTCAGAGAACTGAAGAAAAAGCAGTCTTGAAAAACACAAAACCAGGGCAGTTTTGCAGATCTAGGTAACAGTAATCCTTTTTTTTTTTTCTTTTACTACAAATGTACGAGTTTAAACAGTTAGGGCACTTATATTTTACGGAGTAAGTAGGGTCATATTTTACTCGGCTTTAACAACTGCCCTGAATTACTGAAGCGTTCTGTTGCATTAGTTGAGAACATTCTGAACAGCTTATTGCTCACTTCATCCATGTCTTTGTTCCCTTGTTGTCCTGTAAATATATGAGTATTTGATCTGCAGTACACCTGCAGAGAACACCAGATAATGGGGCTCAGTGACAGCTGAGTGAGCTACCAGCAAGAGGGAGCCCTAGAATGATGCTAATTCAAGGTGATGAAGCGGTGTTTGTAACGCCTTGTGGGAATGTGTCAGGGGATCTGAGCTGCTGGGTATTTGTGTAACTTGAAAGTCTATATCGCTAAAAGGCATATCTGTCTAAAATATGTATAACAGGTTGCTTTCCTTTGACTACCATCGAATCACCCCAAGAACTTTGAAATGGTTCAGAAAAATCATTGCCAGGAACACTTTTTCTGAGGCAGAAGAGCAAGCAGCCACATTGCACCGCATTCTGTTTTCATAAGCAAGAAACCTTTTTTTCCTCACTGCCCACTGTGATTGCAAAGCTAAAATTGGCTTATACAGTAATTACGGGACTGCACCCTCTCTGAACATGCACTCTAGGCATTGGACAACAAGTTGCACGTGCTGTTCTCACAAGGAGGGCTTACTGAACGAGTTATTCACTGCATTCTCAGGGATAGCATTATCAACCTCAAGCTTCTTCATTGAAGTTAGCACTGTCTGCCCTGATTGGTGTGGCTCAGTGGATTGAGATTGGGCTTGCAAACCAAAGGATCGAGGTTGGATTCCCAGTCAGGGCACATGGCTGGGTTGTGGGCCAAGTCCCCAGTAGGGGGCATGCCAGAGGCAACCGCACATTGATGTTTCTCTCCCCCTCTTTCCCCCTCTCTTCCTCCTCTCTAAAAATAAATAAAATCTTTAAAAAATTAATTAACACTGTCTAACCCACAGACACAAAGAACCATGGAGCAACTGACTGCAAAAGGGGATGGGGTGGAGCTGGGGAAAAAGGTACCTAAGAAACTGAACCACAAACTTAAGTACAACAGCAAAATAAATGCATACATAAAAGAAGAATGTTTCTAGAAATGTATATGCTGTTCTCTTTGCATGGTTGCTTTAGAAAAGAAAAGGGTTTATGTAGGTGACTAATTTAATGTTTCCTTTAAGGCATTCAGTTGAGCTATAGTTAAAGATTGAGCTTGCTAAATGCACATTAAGAATCCTGCTTCAAGACAACACAATTTTGGAAACCTTGTTTGACAGTCACTGAACCCTGAGCAGCAGATACAGGGGACAGGTGATCTGTAGGATCCCTGCCGTGGCCACCACGTAATGGAGACTGCTTTGAACCAGTAAGTGTCGCAGACAGTTCTGTGATTCTGTAAGTGTTTCCTCCCCCACTCCTAAGATTTTATTTTAGAGAGAGCAGAATGGAGGGGGAAAGAAAGGGAGAGAAACATCAGTGTGTGGTTGCTTCTTGCATGCCCCACACTGGGGACCTGGCCTGCAACCCAGGCCTGTGCCCTGACTGGGAATCAAACCCGTGACCCTTTGCTTTGCAGTCTGGCACTCAATCCACTGCACCACACCAGCTAGGGCCCATACATGTCTTTTGAGCAGAACAACAAATTGGATAGCTAGAAACACATTTGCTATTAAGAAGTAATTTAGTTGCTCTAGAAGTTTGCTTTCCAAAAGTATAACCAGTAAGTTATTTCAGTCAGGGACTAAGGTTTAGATATTTAACTACATTAAAATACCTTAGGAAGATGGCGACAGAGTAGAACAGAGGGAACCCAGCTCCGGTGCATCTGGTGGAAAATCCAGGCGGATCTACTGAAGAACAGCATAATCAACCAAGAATTCCCCAACATTTATGAAAATGAGAGACCACAGAGTGTGACAGAGGAACCAGACAGCTGCAGGTCAGCGAGGACTCCAGAAGGCGAGTGAGGACAAAAGTGGCTGCACCGGCGGCCTCCTTGGCAGCAGGCTGCGCCCTCAGCGTGCCAAAGGCGGGTGACCTCCGGTGGTGTGTGAGTACGGAGGAGAAGCTGCGGGCAATCTGGGCCAGCACCATCACTGGGAAGTGCTGGGACACCTGTGGCGGAGGGAACTCCGGAGGCCTGGCACCCGGTGGGCTGGCAACAGACTCCGTGGGAGCCATGGGCCTGGTATAGGGACTGTGGGAGAGAACTGACTCCCCTCTCCCCGTTTAGACAGGCTGGGTAATACTGGGCAGAGACCTGTGGGCTTAAGCTAACATAAAGGGTGGCAAGGATGGAGGGCCCTGTTCAACTTCGGACTCTGTGGTCGCCAGCCTGCCAGCCCGCCAGCCGGGGGGGATTTGAGAAGGACACTGTTGTTGCCGGTATTTTGGGATTGGGCTGGGCTGAGAGGCAGGCTTTGTGGAGAAGTCTCTGTTGGAAAGTGAACTGAGGTGTTTTGTGACAGCAGCTTGCCTCATGGCCCAACCACCCAGCAGCCATCCAGGGGAGGGGTAGGAACACCTGGGTCCCACCATGGGACAGAGAAGGACAGTGCCAGATACCGCGGGATGCATGCAGCCTCCCAGGGGTGTCGGCACCCACATCCCAATCCGGTAGCGTGGCTCATGCACCCGCATACCTGCCCTCAGAGAGGCCCCACTGGCTGCAACCAGAAAAACCTGTTCAGACATTTTGAAACCCACAAAGGAAGGGTGTGTGTGTGTGTGTGTGTGTGTGTGTGTGGTTTTTCCCCTTTCCTTTTTTCTGTCTCAATTTCTTTTCTAAGTAATCTTACATCTTTTAAACTGTATTGTTGCTCTATCTTTCAATACTCTGTCCCTCATTTCTTTTTATTTTTGTCCGGTTTTAGTCCTTCCATTCTTCCCAAATTTTCTGCTTATTCCTCCTTTCTTCTGACCTTTGTGTGTGTGTGTGTGTGTGTGTGTGTGTGTGTATGTGTATTGGATTGTTTTTTTGTGTGTTGCTTAGATTTCTTTTAAGTGTATTATTATTTTTTTGCATTATTCTTACTTCTTTTTTTATTTTAAGAATATCTTTGTATTCCTCCTCTTTCTTAGTTCTGGCTGGTTATATTGTACTACCTGACAGGTTCCCACTGCTCTTTCCTCCACAGTGTATTGCTAATTTTCCATAATTCACTTGCTTTCCTTTGGCATACTACCCAAGCTCTATAACCCCATGTAGACAGATCACATAGAGTCTATCACATAAGTGTTGCTCTAATATTATTGTAAATAAGAGCTGTTCTATACAATGGTAATACTTCATAACACATGTCTCGAACCTTAGACCACCTTACAGGTTCGTGAATTCTACTACTCTATTTACTCACATGCTACACCTAGTTACTAACCTCTACTCTCACCTTACCTCAAAATTTGACCACCCACAACCACACTGCTTTCTAGATACAACTCACAAGCCTCCCCTTCGGAACAAGAGATTTAACTTTATGTCCATTCTTCCTTAAAACTGGCAAGCTGGGTCGAAGAGCATGGTTAACTCTCTATATAGCCTAAAGATAGTCTATTTCTTCTCTACTGACTGTATCTGTAAATAACATAAAATAATCTTCTGCTGTCATAAAAATTCTTGCCTCTCCCTCCAACTGATCACACACACACAATAAAGAAAGGAGTAGGTGGAAGGGGAGAGCACCAAGATACCTGTAGGAGACTGCACCACTGAATTTCACAGGTATCCTACCACAGAAGTTCACACCATAAACCCATGGAAACAGAACAGATCAATTTAAGAAGGTGAGGCCAACAAGAAGAGTATCACAAACAATGGGAAGACAAAGAAACAATCCCCAAATGAAAAAAAAGAAGCCTCAGAAAGAATGTTAGATGAAATAGAGGCAAGTCAACTATCAGATATGAAATTCAAAGCACGGGTTATCAGGAAATTCAAAGAGCTTACAACAAGCTACCAGAAAGTACAGGGGAGCTAAAATGAACTCTTTGCAAACTATACCAACATGAAAAAGGAAATAGAAACCATCAGTAAAGGCCAAGAGGAAATGAAGAATACAATTTCTGAACTGAAGAACACAGTAGAAGGTATGAAGAATAGGATCGATGAGGCGGAAGATCTCATAAGTGAGATTGAAGACAGGGTAGAAATAATCTCCCAGACTGATCAAATAATGGAAAAGAGAATCAGAAAAACTGAGGAGAATTTAAGAGAAATGCAAGACAATATGAAATGTAATAATATCTAAATAATAGGAATACCAGAAGAAGAGGAAGAAGAACGAGGAGAGAAAACCTACTTGAAAGAGTAATAACGAAAAATTATCCTAAGTTGAGGAGAGATAAAGTCACATGGATGCAGGAATCAGAGAAAGCCCCAATCAGGTGGAACCCAAAGAGGCTACTGCAAGACACACCATCATTAAAATGGCAAATCTCCAAGACAAAGAGAAAATCCTAAAGGCAGCAAGGGAGAAAAAGGAAGTAACATACAAGGGGGTCCGAATAAGGTTGGCTACTGAATTCTCAATGGAAACATTCCAAGCAAGAAGAGAATGGCAAGAAATATATCTTCCAAGTAATGAGAAACAGAGGCCTACAACCAAGGCTACTGTACCCAGCAAGGCTCTCAATCAAGACAGAAGGCCAAATAAAGAGCTTTCAAGACAAAAGAAGCCTAAAAGAATATGCCTCCATCAAACCAGCTATACAGGAATTACTAAAAAGGCTGCTTGAAGGAAAGGAAGGAAAAGAGAGAGACAGAGAGGAACTGTGGTACAACAATGGCAATGAATAAGTACTTATCAATAATAACCTTAAATGTAAATGGATTAAACACACAAATTAAAAAACATAGAATAGCTGAATGAATAAGAAAACATGACCCACACATATGCTGCCTACAAGAGACCCACCTCAGATCAAAAGACCACCACAGACTAAAAGTGAAAGGCTGGAAACAAATTTTCCAAGCAAATGGACAAGAAAAAAAAGCCGGGGTAGCAATTCTCATATCAGACAAAATAGACTTTAACAGAGGGGCCATAAAGAGAGACCCAGAAGGTCACTTCATATTACTCAAGGGAAGGATCCACCAAGAACACATTAATATCGTAAATATATATGCACCCAACACAGGAGCACCCAAATATATAAAGAAAATCCTAGAGGACCTCAAGAAAGATACTGACAGCAACACAACTTTAGTAGTGGATTTTAAGACCCCAATGTCAAAAATGGACAGATATTCCAAACAAAATATCAACAAAGATATTGCAGCATTAAACGGCACTCTAAATGAAATGGACCTAATTGACTTATATAGAGCCCTTCATCCCAAAGAAGCTAAATATACATTCTTTTCAAATGCACATGGAACATTTTCAAAAATAGACCACATGATAGGAAACAAAACGAGACTCAACAAATTTAAAAAATAGAAATCATACCAAGCATTTTCTCTGATCACAAGGGACTGAAATGCAAAATTAACCCCACAGGGAAAAACCCAAAACACCCCAAAATGTGGAGACTGAATGGTATGCTATTAAACAATGAATGGGTCAAGATTGAAATTAGTGAAGAAATCAAAAAGTTCCTGGAAACAAATGAAAATGAATTCACAATAAACCCAAACTTACGGGACACAGCGAAGGCAGTCCTGAGAGGGAAGTTCATAGCAATACAGGCTTACCTAAAGAAGATAGAAACATGTCAAACAAACAACCTAACCCTATGCCTGCAAGAACTCGAGGAACAACAACAAAGACAGCCCAGAGCAAGTAGAAGGAAGGAAATAGCCAAGATCAGAGCAGAATTAAAGGTCATAGAGACTAAAAGCACAATTCTAAGAATCAACGAATCCAGGAGTTGGTTTTTTGAAAAGATAAACAAAATAGACAAAACTTTAAGTAGTCTCATCAAGAAAAAAAAGAGAGGACCGAAATAAACACCATCAGAAATGAAAGAGGAGAGATAACAACTGATACCACAGAAATGGAAGGGATTGTAAGAAATTAGTATGAAGAACTATATGCCAAGAAATTTGAAAACCTAGGTGAAATGGATAAATTTCTAGAAAAATATAATCTTCCAAAACTCAATGAAAAAGAAGCAGAAAACCTCAACAGGTCAATAACAGCAGGTGAAATTGAAGAAGTAATAAAAAAACTCCCATCACACAAAAGCCCTGGACCAGATGGTTTCACAGGAGAATTCTACAAAGCTTTTAAGGAAGAGCTAACCCCCCAAACTCTTTTTATGAAGCCAGCATCATCCTAATTCCAAAACCAGATAGAGACACAACAAAGAAAGAAAACTTCAGGCCAATATTGCTGATGAACCTAGATGCTAAAATCCTCAATAAAATATTGGCAAATCACATCCCACAATACATCAAAAAGATCATACAACACGACCAAGTAGGATTCATCCCAGGGATGCAAGGATGGTTCAATATTCATAAATCAGTAAATGTGCCACATAAACAAAAGCAAAGACAAAAACCACATGATCATATCAATAGACGTGGAAAAAGCTTTTGATAAGATACAACACCCATTTCTGATAAAGGCACTCAAAAAAGGGGGAATAGAGGGAGCATTCCTCAATATAATAAAGGCCATATATGAAAGACCTACAGCCAACATCATAGTCAATGGGCAAAAATTAAATCTTTTCCACTAAGGTGACGAAGAAGACAAGGTTGCCCACTTTCACAACTTCTATTCAATATAGTATTAGAAGTTCTAGCCACAGCGATGGGACAAGAAAAGAAAATAAAAGGTATCCAAATCGGAAAGGAGGAAACAAAACTGGCATTGTTTGCAAAAGACATGATCGTGTACCTGGAAAATTCTATAGCCTCTACCAAAAAACTGCTCGAACTAATAAATGAATTTGGGAAAACAGCGTGATACAAGGTGAATATCCAGAAATCGAAGGCATTTTTGTATACCAACAATGAATCAGCAGAAGCAGAAATCAAGAAAAAATCTCATTCGATATGGCAAAAACAAAAATAAAATATCTGGGAATAAACCTAACCAAGGAGGTTAAAGACCTGTATGCAGAAAACTACACAACACTGAAGAAAGAAATCAAGGAAGACACAAACAAATGGAAACATATACCGTGTTCATGGATTGGAAGAATTAACATCATCAAAGTGTCCATACTACCCAAAGCAATTTACAGATTCAATGCAATGCCTATTAAAGTACCAATGGCAAATTTCACAGACATAGAACAAACAGTTCAAAAATTTATATGGAACCCTAAATGACCCCAAATAGCAGCTGCAATGTTGAGAAAGAAGAACAAAGTAGGAGGGATCACAATACCTTATATTAAACTGTATTACAAGGCCACCTCTAATCAAAACAACCTGGTACTTGCATAAAAACAGGCACATAGACCAATGGAACAGAATAGAGAACCCAGAAATAAACCCAACTCTCTACAGTCAATTAATATTTGACCAAGGAGGCAATAACATAAAATGGAGTAAAGATAGCTTCTTCAACAAATGGTGTTTGGAGAACTGGACAGCTACATGCAAAAAAATGAAACTCGAGTACCAACTTACACCATACACCAAAATAAATTTAAGGTGGGTAAAAGACTTAAATATAAGCCATAAAATCATTAAACCCCTAGAGGATTGAATTGGCAAGAAAATCTCAGATATTCCATGCAGCAAGATTTTTACTCATACATCCCCTAGAGCAAGGGACATAAAGGAAAGAATAAACAAATGGGATCTCATCAAAATTAAAGGCTTCTCCATGGCTAAGGAAAACAGTATCAAGATAAAAAGAGAAGCAACTGTTTGGGAAAACATATTTGCCAATGATACCTCAGACAAAGGTTTAATCTCCAAAATATACAAAGAACTCACATGACTCCACTCAAAGAAGACTAGCAACCCAATTCAAAAATGGGCAAAGGACTTGAACAGACACTTCTCCAAGGAGGACATACAGAGGATCCAGAGATACACGAAAAGATGCTGAATATCGCTAGCTATCAGAGAGATGCAAATTAAAACCACAATGAGATACCACTTTACACCAGTCAGAATGGCTACCATAAACAAAGAAACAAACAACAAGTGTTGGAGAGGTTGTGGGGAAAAGGGGACCCTAGTTCACTGTTGGTGGGATTGCAGACTGGTACAACCACTCTGGAAAACAGTATGGAATTTTCTAAGAAAACTAAAAATGAACGTGCCTTTTGACCCAGCAATTCCACTGTTAGGAGTATATCCTAAGAACCCTGAAGCACCAATCCAAAAGATCCTATGCACCCTGATGTTCATAGCAGCACAATTTATGATAGCCAAGTGTTGGAAGCAAGCTACATGCCCATTGGTCAATGACTGGATCAAAAAAGTATGGTACGTTTACACAATGGAATTCTATGCTGCAGAAAGGAAGAAGGAGCTCCTACCCTTTGCAACATCATGGATGGAACTGGAAAGCATTATGATGAGTGAAATAAGACAGGCAGTGAAAGACAAATACCATGTGATATCACTGTTAACAGGAATCTAAACAACAAAACAAACAAGGAAGCAAAATGTGACCAAAGACACTGAAGTAGAGAACGTCCTGACAGGCTCTAGAGGGGAGAGGGTAGAGAATCACAGGGTAAAAGGGGAAGGACTCACATGAACAGGTATAAAGGACACATGAATAATAACTAAGGTGGGGGGCAGATATGGGAGAGAGGTGGGAAGCACTGTGGGGGGCAGGGCTTTGAATACAAGAAAGAAAACTATACTTGAACAAGAATTAAATAATTTTTAAAAATGCCTTAAAAAAGCAAATATTGTTTTGAGAAGAGGAGGGTGTAAGAGAATCTAAAAAGTGTGTTGTGTTGTCTGTGAATTTGTTTTACTGAGGCAGAATCCTGAAGCCAGCCCAGAAAATACACCATGGTGCTGTTCTCTGCTCCAGATGGAAATGCTTCAGCCACTGTCCCTTTGAGGTTGCAAAATGATAGACTCTTGCTGCACTGCCTCTCAGTCTCAACCACAGCATGAAAATAGACTAAAAAATACCGTCTAAAAACAGTTACTAAAGTAACAATGGTGCTGGACTTCGCCTCTAGCATGTTTAGTATTTTCCCCTCTCCCAACATATGAATTTTCCTTGGGGAAACTATAGAAAGCACATGGAGAAGTTGATCTCTGTGGACCAGAAGGAGAGGGACATTTTTGCTTTCTTGTTGGTGGGTCCTTAAAAATATAGATAACACAAGAGATTATAAAATTATTTATTTATTTATTTATTTATTTATTTATTTATTTATTTAGGGGGAGGCAGGGAATCTTGGATGTGAGAGAGAAACATTGATCAGCTGCCTTTAGTGTGCACCTTGATGGGGAACTGAACCCACAACCCAGGCATGTGACTAGGAATCGAACCAGGAACCTTGGGTTGCAGGATGCCACTCAACAAACACAGCCACACCAGTCAGGGCTGGTTTTTTTGGTATAACCTGTTATGAAGTTTGTTATTTGCTCCTGTTAATCCTCCAATTTTCCTGGAGAGGATTTGTATTTCAAAAGTAATTTGCACCCTGGCCGTTGTAGCTCAGTGGATTGAGAGCAGGCCTATGAAGTAAAGGATCACTGTTCGATTCCCAGTCAGGGCACATGCCTGGGTTTCTGGCCAGTTCTCAGCAGGAGACGCACGAGAGGCAACCAAACATTGATATTTATATCCTTCTCTCCTACCCTTACCCTCTAAAGAAATAAAAAGTAATTTGCATCACATAATAAGGGTCTAATTACTACCCCAATCTGTCGTGAAGTAAGGAAACAAAAACTAACATTGAAATGGCATTTTGTATAAAAATATCTCAGCCACTTCTTAAGAATTCTGTTGACCATCAAAACATTGTTGCAAAGTCTAGTGGATGTATTATACATCTTTCAAATCTTTGTCAGTTATAGTACTTTTCAGTATTCTATGTTTTCCTCCAAAATATATGACAATACATGTAGTAATGATTTGGGGACTGTAGCATCAGCAAACTTTGTTGCTCACACTTCCAACAAATGTACTGTTGCTTTACTGACAAATTGATGCCATTTATTTTCATTCATTGCTTCATCTGGCAACCTTGTGAGGAAAATTGCACAACCCATTACAGCAGCATTTGGCATTTTCTCACAGAAGGAAAAATTACCACTGATTAGTGTTTCATGGGGGAAGTGAGTAATGTCCTCAATACTATGCAATATTATATTCTGAAGAAACTACTAGAAATGACTTTTTGGGACAGACTTGAATATTTTTCAGTACTGTAGATGTCTGGATTTCTAGAAATCCCTGAAATAATCAGTTAACAAAGGCTCCATTTAAATCTTTATGTTTTAACAATCCAGAGTAAAAGTGTGTTTGCAATCACCACCCTCCCCCACATAAAAGTGGCCCAATCATTTAAAGAAGATAATTATAGAATAAAATGATTGTCTTTTATTTTAAATTGGTTGCCTAATGTATTGAACCAAATTATCCTTTATTACATTTCCAGGGTTCAATTATGAAAATGACTAAAAAGATGTTCAAATATTTTCTGGCTGTAATCTTGATTATTTAAATTAAATAAAAAGAAGAAACCCTTTTTTTGTTTCCTATGGCACTGGGCTAGGGATTATGAAAGAGACCTACAGTATTTTTCAGACTATAAGATGCATCCTGCCCCCAAATTTGGGAGGGAAATGGGGGTTCGTCTTATAGTCTGAATGCAGCTTTACATTTACATTGGTGAAATATTATGTTATTTATGTTATTAAATATTTTACCACACTTTTTCCTTCAATTTTTCCCTATTTTCCTCCTCTAAAACCTAGGTGCATCTTATGGTCTGAAAAAAATCTGGTAAATAAAAAACTAGCATTGCTATAAAATGCATTATGTGAGGTTAGCAAAGGATGGAATTGTCTTCATTGGTAGAATCTATTTCTCCTATAAATAAGTACATCTGATTGTTTTCTAAGTAAAAATTATTTTCTTCAATGTGACTTATGCAGAAAGCAAACAGGTTATAAGCAAGTTCTAAGTCACATTTTTTCCCTTGCTCTTGTGGTTTTAAGTCTTTCTAACATCAGCTTATTTATGATGAATAAAAATATGTGCATATCATCTCTCTTATTTTTTAAAGACTTTATTAATGTTGAGGGAGGGGAAAGGAGGAGAGAAACACTGATACGAGAGGGAAACATCGATAGTTGTGTTGTCATACATGCCCAATTGGGACCAAACCCTCAACCCAGGCCTGTGCCCTGACCAAGAATCTAACTGTGGAGGCAAATTTGCCAGAAAGTCCCCCTGTCTGCCACATGAAAATAATACTGCCAAGACATGATCTGCTTGGGGAGGAAAGGTGGTCAGTCTCTCACAGGAGGACCAAGAACTTTCTCCTCAATGGGCTTTTATTGGGTTTGTTTTGCACAAGAATACAGGTAAGGATCAAACAATAGATAGCATTCAAAGAACTATGAGGGCTTATTCTCAGTCAGGGTCAGATAGCTAAAGAGCCATAAAACTCTGAGGAACAAACTTCTCGCTTGGACCCTTATCATTTAAATGAGAGTATTCTAAACAAAGCAGGTTTCACAAGATTTTACATATTCTTTCTTAGGCCTGATCACCCAGGAACCTACTCTAGCCAGCAAAGAGCTGCACTGCCTTCCCAGTCCAAAGTTTTTAGGCTTAAGTGGATTAGAGCCAGGAAGCACTTCCCCCAAATGGAAATAGGGACTCAGGCTATGTCAGAATAGCCGAGGGGCGAGGGTCCATCACTCCCTCTTTGCTGTAGTCCCCCGAGTCCTTCCTTGATGGCCTTCCAAGTGATTGTGTCTGGCTTAGGTTGCACCCCTCCAAGGGGAAGCACTGGGGGCAGGGGATGAAGCAGAAGCAGCTCTGCTGCCAGGAAGATAAGCTTTGTCTCCTTAGTGGCTCTCAGTCTGGAGGTTGCTCACTCAGCCTTAGCCATGGGAGGCAGTTACAACTCCTGAAACCAGGCAGAGAGGTTCCCAACATCTATCCAGTGACCCTTCACTTTGTGTGACAGCACTCAACACACTGAGCCACACAGGTCAAGGCTTGTCATGTCTGTTGATTTGCATTGTGCCGAGCAGCACCTTACAAAGGCACCGGAAGGAGTAGTAGTGGTGTTTCTTTCACCTTCTGCATATATTTTCAGCTCTTTGAGCTCTTCATGGTGTCGTGGAGCACCCATCCAAACCCAGAGATGGCTAATTGTCTATTGCAAGACCATACAGCTGTCTGACAGTAGTTTTAGATTTCTGGAGTGAGTACTCATAAATGGATATAAGAAAGCCCTAAAATTATGGGACCTTCATAGAGCAAGGTCTACCTTCCATTTTACAAATAAGAACACATATTGGACTGGTGCTCACAACTCAGACTAGAGAATATCACTGCAATCAGTAGGGATATGGATGCCTCTGACTCAGCCAAACTTGGGGAATGTCAAGCTATCCTTTCCTCCAACTTCCACCCCTGGCCTCTTTCCCAGGATGTTGTGTCTTCTCACTCCTCCTCTCCCTCTTGTTCACCAACTTGTTCTATCTTTTCTACTTCCTTTTCTTCCTCTTTCTCCGTCTTTTCTATCTTCTTATCATCTACCTAGAAGATGTTTACAATTTTAATTGACTCAATTGTGCCTTCAATTAGTGTGTTATTGCTTACACAAAGAATTAGGAATACCTCTAAGGTCAGTAAGTCCACTTCCTTCTGCATGCATTGCCCAAAAAACTGAAAGTGGTGGAAAATTTTGTGGAAATTATATCCTCATAGAAACCTGCCAGTGGTTCAAATGTTACTTTGCTACATTATAATTATGGCACAACCTTTGTAATAGCTTAATTATATAGAACTAAAATACTTATCATTAAAATAGTTTTCATAGTATTATTTAGGACTTCCCATTTTATCTAGATAAAAATGTGTGTGTGGATTAAGAGAATATTTTGAAAAATATAAATTTTTAATTGCCTTCATGTATGCAGCAATAGTCATTCTGACACTGTTAGCTCTGCAATATACAGGAAAGCATTTTCTCCTTCACCCTTAGTGCTTAAAAGGTTTTCCCCTGAGCTTTCAAAAAAAAAAAAAGGAATGTTATCACAGTAATTGGATAGTCTATGACAACATGTTATAATTTCTTTATTAATTATGATTCTTAACATAGAGAATATGAAATATCAGTGTGTTTGAATTCAGCTGCCCTGCCAAAGTTAATTGCTCCTTAAGAGATGCCAAGCTTGGGATGTGCTGGGAGTGTGAAAATGAGCAAGTGCTGACTTTAGTATCTTATTTTCCAGTGAGTTAACATTTTTCATGTAATTAGCCCCAGTGTTCTTTTTAGATTAACAGATCAACTATTACGTTTTAAAAGAAGCAAAAATAGGAAAGTAGCAACATAATAGGAGCATATTTAAAGGACATAAACTCATTACAATGAACACATTTAAACAATAGTACCAGTCTAAACCTCTACAAAGTATGTTTACATTTTTTGTGCAGTCCAAAATAAATTAGAACATCAAGCTCAACATACAGAAGTTTTACATTTGTTTAAGTAATCTGTGGAGCTTATTTATATGAAGTAACTTTGTATTATCTTTCAGAATATACTTTAAGCATAATATAATCTCTCGTAACAAAAATCATTTTAGTAACTAAAATTGCCAGCAATTGGTATCCAGCACCTGATAAAAGTGTGCTTGAGACAACTGACATTCTGGATGGTATATAAGACTGTGAAAATATTGTTCCTCCAATCCAACCTATCCACCACCTAACCCTATTATCAATTAAATCACCAGAAGCCTACATACTTGAACCCTGATGCTACTACAGTCTCCTATAGAAATAATTACATTGATTTGCAATTTAATGTTATTATAATTTTATTGGGGTCATTAAAAGATGTATTTGACATTACTTTCTACAGTGTTTAAACAACAGGATTGATGATATGTCTATTATATTACTTGATGCTAGTAAAATGTACTTGTACAATAAACATATTTTAAAAATTACTGGCAAATAGGAAAGAGTTCCTTATGTTTGTCTACTGTCATGCTTTATTTACCTCACTAATAAGAGGTATGTAACCTGACACATTTCAAATTTTTAAATGAGTAAGTGTGAACAATAAGTAACAAAACTGTGCATTGAAGATATTAAATATTATAGTTTAAATATTTCAGGATAGATCATATGTACATGTGGCACACCTTGTTCAGATTTGGTTTTGGAGAAACAGAGAGAATGAGGGTTGGGGTGAAAGTTAAAGTAATAAACAATTATGAAGTATTTAAATCAATGTAGAGTAGTCTTGGTTGCAGGCTTTTGCTTTTCATTACTTGGAATATTTCTTGCCACTCCCTTCTGGCTTAGAGCATTTCCATTGAGAAGTCAGCTGCTAGTCTTATCTGGGGTCCCCTTGTGTGTTAATTCCTGTTTCTCCCTGGCTGCCTTTAAGAGTCTCTCTTTGCCTTGGAATTTTGCCATTTTAATTATAATGTGTCTTGGAGTGGGCCTCTTTAGGTTCCTTTTCATTGCAACTCTCTGTGCTTCCTGGATTTGTGAGACTTTTCTCTCATCAAATCAGGGAAGTTTTCCATCACTACTTTTCAAACAGGTTATCTAGCTCTTCCTCTTCTTCTTCTCCTTCTGGTATTCCTATTATATGGATATTATTGTTTCATGTTGCCCTGTCGTTCCCTTAACATATCTTCATTCTTTTGGAGTCCATTTTTTTCTGGTTTTTTTTTTTTGCTCTTTCTGGGAGTTTTTTTCTACCTTGTTTACGAGCTCACTGATTTGATCCTCTGCTTCATATAGCCCGCTTTTTATTCCTCCTACTGTGTTCTTTAACTCATAAATTGTATTCTTCATTTCCTCTTGGCCCTTGCTGATAGTTTCTGATTCTTTTTCATGTTGATATAGTTTGCGATGAGTTCAGCATAGTCTCCCTGTAGTTTTTGGTAATTTGCACTGAGCTCTTTGAGCTTCCTTATAACCATTGTTTAACTCTGTGTAACAGTTAACTCTGAGGTGACTCTATATCTGTTAGTTTACTTGTCTCTATTTCATTTAGCACTCTTTCTGAGGCTTCCTCCTTTCCTTTCATTTGGGGTTTGTTTCTTTGTCTTCCCATTGTTTGTGAAACTCTTCTAGTTAGCTCCTGCTTCTTAAATTTATCTGTTCTGACTCCCTGAGTATGTGGTATAAACTTCTATCACAGGAGACTTGTGAGATTCAGTGGTGCAGTCTTTTTGATCTCTGGAACTTCCTGTTCTTGAGATGCCCCTTATGTTGGCTCTCTGGGTGTCTTAGGGTTTTTGATTGTTGTGTCATTCTTTGGTGGGTCCTTCCCTCCAGCGCTTTGCCCTTCCCTACCACATTCTGTGTGCTGTTGTGCAGGTGCTGCCAAAAGAAAACCACAAAGCCCAGGGAACAAACCCACATCCACAAAAATATCTCCCCCCAGTAATCTCAGTATCAACAGCAAATGAACCAGTTTTAATAAGGGTGGAAAGAGATTAAGACTATTATAAGAAAGAAGATAAATAAACTATAGTATAAATTCTAGTGACTTGATATGCACAAACTTGATGGATAAGCAATGAATGGTAAACAACTATACAGGAAAGAAAATATCACTAATCATGGAGAAGACCACAGTGGATTTCATCCTGGTAGCCTCTAGTATTTATCACTCTTTTTTATTTCTGGATCTGCCTCTGGTGATGTCAGATGTTGACCCTGTCTTACGTTAGGCAGCCTGTTCTGAGACTGCCAGGTATCTACTGTCTGTGGCTGTCTCCTTCAGTTGTTAATCTAGTCACTCTGCACTGAGCAGTCAGGCTTAAGCCTCATAAGGCAGGGAAGAGTCTCTGTTGGGGGAGAGGCTGTTGTTTCCCTGTAGGCTGCTGCCACTCAGAGGGGAGTGGTCTGCTTGAACAATGATGGTGGTTGCTGTTTGGGGGATGACTCAGCACTGGGATCTCTGTGGCTACTCTGTCTGCTCTTTCCCCAAAGCTTCCATCCCTAGTCTCTCCTCAGGCATCTTCAGGCCACTCTGCTCCCACCTTTGCTAGAACCCAGGGTAAGTGACAGCAAATGATAATTTGTGTGTTGGCCCTTTAAACAGCTCTTTGCATCTCCAGCTGTCTGTCTCTGGCAGAGGACAACCCTACTACATTTTGTCACTGGTTGTTTTCTGTGTACTTTTTGGGCTCTGATGTTCTAGGCTGGCGATCCCAGCTTAGGGTTTAGACTACAATCATTTCAGGAGCATCCAACCTGACACTTAATTATCCCTCCAGTGCTGCCACCTGTGGGCTTCCAGCCAGCCCTATTATGTCTCCATTGCGCTACCTACCAGCCATGCTGTGCTGAGCCTGATTCTTCTGTCTGTCTGAGGTTATAAGGCTTCTCTTTCACTATTGGTCATTTGTTTGCTCCAGGTGGTTTCTCCACAATTTAGTTGTAATTCCATATTGGTCCTGGGAGGAAGTTAGTGTGGCTTCCACTCACTCCTCCACCATCTTGCCAAAATCTAATGACATATTTTTTATAACAATACACTTGTATAATGCAATTATCTTTCAAAATGCTTTTATAATAACATCTGACTTCTTTCATAAGAACTCTGCAAATTTTGTTGGATGGGTTAACAAAACACTTTGAAAGTGTTACACAAAACAAAAAGTATATAATAGTACCAAATTTTGTGAACTTTAAAACAAAATTGAGAGGGTTAAAATGGAATTCTAAAGGCTAGAAAAAAAATTAACACATTATAGGCAATTTACATTAACTCATAGGACCCAGTCTCTTTACAGTTATTCTCAAGTATACAAAATAGGGACAAAAAGAGGTAAATAAAAATTTAATTTTTCCATGAGAAAATAAGAAAACTAAATATTAGTAATGATGTTGTTAAGTGGAAGATTGTCTATGTACATGATGGTGGATTTTTGCAATGAAGTATTACACATTCCTTAATAATGTTTCTGAATATTTGATATAAGTAAATGCTAACGGTAAAATGTTAAAAGATACAAGCAGGATATAAATCATATATATGTATGCATATATATATAAATATAATTATACATGTATTCTTAAATATGTTCTTCAGGGATGTACATAGAAAAAGAATGGAATAAAATTTGTCTAAATATAAATTATGGGTTTTTTTGTGTAGTTAAGCTTCATTGTCTATACTTCCCAATTTTTCTGCAATGAACATATATATTATTAGAACAAAAGTGAATAAATAATTAGCAAAATAGCTATGAAAGGAGATGTAGCTTAAACCTTAATAACTAGGCTTACCCCATTTTTCTAATACCTGTACAGATACTAACAAAACTTTATACTTTCTGTGTGTGTATGTGTGTGCCCCTACCATTGTTGTGATGAATATGTAAGATAAGCTGTTGCTATACAGGAAAAGAGATATTTTTATGGAATTGTGAATTTCATATTCAACATCTGACAGTTTCCACAGAGATTATTTCAGTCCTCAGCTGACTAAATATATTGTCATCCGTAGAGAGAAATTATTATAATTAAAGGTACCTCAGTGTAGAATATGGTAACTTAGGGATGGAAGTTACCTATAGGTAAATCCACAGGACTGATATTTAAATCCACTATGAGAAGACACACTAGCTTTCCCCCCTGTTCCTCAAAAATGCAAAGCTCATCCTGGCTGGCATGGCTCAATTTGTCAAAGTGTCTTCCTGTAGACCAAGAGGTCATAGGTCCTTCAAAGTGAAAGGTCACTGGTTTGAGTCCCAGTCAGGGCACATGCCTTGGTTGTAGGTTTGGTCTACTGGTCAGGACACATACAAGAGGCAACTGGTCGATGTTTCTCTCTCACATCCATCTCTCTCTCAGCTACTCTTTCCCTCCTTTTCCCCTCTCTGAAAATTAATAAAATCTTTAAAAGGTTGGTATAATATTTTCCCTAGTCAGGAAATTAAACTGGTTGAGAAAGCAATGATTTCCCTGGTAACAGCAGAAAATCAAATCAACACAAACACCCTGAACTTCCAATTTATTAAACATACAAAAAGTCTTGGTTAGAAACATGTTTAACAAAGTGTACATATAATTTATTATGTTTTCATCAGAATTGGGTCAAAACAATAATTTCTTGTTTAGCTGTTAGAAAGTCTTGCTTTCAAACCAGAGAAATTTAATTTTCTTTTAAAATTTGTACTTCTTTCTCCTAGTTAAAAGAAAGATGACATCATTAACCTCAAAGAAATACTAATAAACAAAAATAATTTAAAAGATTTATTAAGTTCAATTAATTGGTTATAACAGTCTGATTTTGTCATGATTCAGTAAACAGTATATTGTAAGTAGTTTTGGTGATCTCCAATTCAGTTCAGCAAATAATTTCTGCATAGTAAAGCAAAAATTGAGTTGTCTTGATAATTACCAAAATCATTGACCTGTTTGGTATTTGTGATAAATTGGTTAATTAGATTTTTTATTGCATTTTCAAGTTTAAGGGCTCTCCAACAAAGGTAATTTATTTTTCTATATAAATTAATATATCTGTATTTCTAACATTCAATGTTTATAACAAACTCGAACAACCTTTCATATACAAAAACAACTATAGCACACTTAAAAATAGGTTCAGACATTCATCTTACAGTTTGTGTGTTACTGAGATCAGCATAATCATAAGTTTCTGTTAAATGAAAAATTATTATTCAAAAGATTTAGGCTTATAATAAAAATCTTATTTATTCTCTGCTCATCCCAGCATGGTATTAAACTTTGTGGGTCAAAAATCACATCATAAAAGACAGGAAATGGCTATGCAACATGCATTTGTAACAAGTAGCATTTTACAAGTATGTTTATCAGGCTCTCAACACTACTTGAAATTTGTGTTTTTGATTTGTCTTGAAAGACAAATCCTCATTTCAGTGTAAGAGGTACTGTGTATACGTTAAAAGCACATAAGCTGTGCTTTTGACATATAGATCCGCACAAATTTCATGAGTTTTGCAAAATTTGAATATTTCAATAAGTTTAGGGATCTTATCTAACTGAAATGTTCAGCTCTTTCCTCCTAACATAGGAATTATAAATAAATAAATATGTCTGAAGGTTAGTTCGCTCCTTTTGGCATCTGTCTGTAGGAATCCAGGCAATTGCTGCATAAAATATGTGGCCAGAAGACAACATACACTAGTCACTTGACATTTAACTGTAAAGACAAAATTCTTGCTATCTAAGGTATAATTATTGCCAATTGCAGAATATTTACTATGTCTCAGACACAACACCAGGCATCTTCCACATCTTATTTCTAAAATTGTATTCAAAATCCTATAAGGTGGACATTATTCTCTCCAGTTTACAATTGCTAAAATCCAAGTTTGCCCTCATAGGCTTTGCTTCTGCAACTACACCATGTTGTAGCATTCTATTTAAGCATGATCTAAATCAAAATGTAAAAACAATAACACATGATGTTTAATCTTAAAAAAAAAAAACTGTGTTTATTCACAAAGTAGTTGCAATGTGACATAGTGTTTCATTCATTTAATGAGTACTCATAGCATTGTTCAAAAGCACCACTCTAGCCCTGACCAGTGTGGCTCATTTGGTTGGACATCATCCTACAAGGTGAAAGGTTGCCAGTTCAATTCCTGGTCAGGACACATACCTGGGTTGAGGGTTCAGTCCCCAGTTGGGGTGCGTATGAAAGGCAATGGATGATGTTTCTCCCTCACATCAATGTTTTTCTTCCTCTCTTTCTCCCTCCTAACCCCTCTCTCTAAAAATGAATGAATAAAATCTTTAAAAAATAAAAACAAATGAAAGCCTCAGTCTAGTGGATGCATAAGATCCTTGGATATACCTAGAGAATTTTGATTCTGATTCTGTTTATAACTGTTAGAAAAAGACAAATGCGTGTTAGAGATGAACAAAATAAATAAAGAAAAAAGTTCTGTTTCATACCTTAATTATGAAACCATTGATGTAAGGTTGATCTAACAGGTCCTGCACACCTTCTGGGGCTATGTTGATGTATAGATATCTCATAAAGAAAACACTGGGGTTCATCCATAGATACTGTGTGAATGAGTCTTGGTCTTCTGAAACAGGTGTTCTTAATTTTACCCATGAATTCTTTTGAGAATCTAAGAGCTATGGACTCTTAGGAAAAATGTATGGAAATACAGAGTTTTGCATAACATTTCAGGAAGATCATAGCCCTGCCAAATCCTGTATATACCCTGACAATATGGATTATGAACACTTACCATCAAATCTATCTGCTTCAAAGCAACAAGGATGCTTCAGCATACCTGAAATAACATTTACCAATAATTAAAGTCTAGGCCTGTTGATTTCATTATGTCTAAAAAGCATAGCCATGACAACATAAAAGTGTATGTTGGGTAGGTCTAAGAAGCCAACTTGAGGACAATCTCCGAGTCCCCCACCCTTGTCTCTGATATTGATTTCTCTAATTTTATTGGACACCATACTTATAAACATAGTGTCAGCTCCTAATCTCAGCTAATTTGCTAGGCATAAAAGAGAATACAAATTCTACCTTCAAAAATATTTTGTAATCAACAATATATTTTTAAATATTTTATTTATTTAATTTTAGGGAGAAGGGAAAGGAGGGAGAAAAACATCATGAAACATCTATTGGTTGCCTCTAGCACATGCCCTGACTGGGGACCCATCCTGCAACCTAGGCATGTGCCCTGACCAGGAATCAAAGTTGCTACATTTCCTTTTGCAGGATGACACTCAACCCACTGAGTTACACCAGTCAGGACCTTTTTCCTGGGGTCTTAAAAGTCATTCTTGATACCATCTCCCATTGTCACACCACTTATATAAAATTAGTCAACTTAGTCAAGTCTCATTGATTTTATTTCCAATAATTTTAACATTGTCCAATTATCTTTTTAAATATATTTTATTGATTATGCTATTGCATTTGTCCCCTTTTCCTCCCTTTATTCCACTCCACCCTTCACCCCCTCCTACCAGCATTCCCCACTTTCGGTTTATGTCCATGAGTTACTCATACAAGTTCTTTGGCTTCTACATTTCTTACCCTCCCCCTGTCTATTTTGTATCTAACATTTATGCTTCTTATTCCCTGTACCCTTTCTCCCTCTCTCTCCCTCCCTCTCCCTAATGATAACCCTCCATATGATCTCCATTTCTCTGATTCTATTCCTGCTCTAGTTGTTTACTTAGTTTATTTTTGGTTTTGTTTTTAGGTTCTGTTGTTGATAGCTGTGAGTTTATTGTCATTTTACTGTTCAGAGTTTTGATCATCTTCTTTTTCTCAGATAAGTCCCTTTAACATTTCATATAATAGTGGCTTGGTGATGATGAACTCCTTTAACTTAACCTTGTCTGGGAAGCACTTTATCTGCCCCTCCACCCTACATGATAGCTTTTCTGGATAGAGTCATCTTGGATGTAGGTCCTTGCCTTTCACTACTTTGAATACTTTTTCCCAGCCCCTTCTTGCATGTAAGGTTTCTTTCGAGAAATCAGCTGAGAGCCTTATGGGAACTCCTTTGTATATAAGTGTCTCTTTTTCTCTTGCTGCTTTTAAGATTCTCTCCTTCTCTTTAACCTTGGGTAATGTAATTATGATGTGCCTTGGTGTGTGCTTCCTTGCATCCAACTTTTTTGGGACTCTCTGAGCATCCTGGACTTCCTGGAAGTCTATTTCCTTTGCCAAATTGGGAGACTTCTCCTTCATTATGTTTTCAAATAAGTTTTCAATTTTTTGGTCTTCCTCTTCTCCTTGTGGCACAACTATGATTTGGATGTTAGAGTGTTTAAGGTTGCCCTGGAGCTTCCTAAGCCTTTCCTCATTTTTTTTTGAATTCTTGTTTCTTCATTCTGTTCTGGTTGAATGTTTTTTTCTTCCTTCTGCTCCAAACCATTGATTTGAGTCCTGATTTTCTTCACATCACTGTTGGTTCCCTGTGCATTTTCCTTTATTTCACTTTTCATAGCCTTCACTTTTTCCCTCTATTTTGTGAACATACTCAACCAATTCTGTGAGCATCCTGACGACCACTGTTTTGAACTGTGCATCTGACAGGTTGGTTATCTCTTTGTCGTTTAGTTGTATTTGTTCTGGAGCTTTGGTCTGTTCTTTCATTTGGGCCATTTTTTTTGTCTTGGCATGCCTATTAGGTAGTAAGGGGTTGAGCCTTAGGTATTTGCCAAGGTGGGGCAACCCATGTCCCTGAGCACTATATGTAGGAGAGGGGTATGAGAGGGAACAGTGCTGCTTGCTCAGCTCTCTGCCAGATTTCAGTCACCTTGCCACTACCCACAAGTAAATTGGGCCCTCCAAGTGCTGATTCTTGGGTGGGTGGGTTTGTGTATGTTCTAGGACCCTGTGGGTCTCTCCAACAAACCCTGCTATGAGGCTGGGAGTTTCTCCCACTACCATCTTAACCCCAATAGGTTCTTTCAGCCAGAGGTTTTGAGGCTTTATTTCCCTGCACTGGAACCCTGGGTTGCACAGTCTGTCTTGCTCCCCAGTAGTTCCTTCTGGTTTATATTGCACACAAAAGTGGGACCACCCACTCTGCCAGCTGCCACCTGGCCCAGTTCTCCAGCAGCCACCTTGCCATGAATCCTCTCCACCTGGCTGCTCATCTCCACCCCTCCTACTTGTCTGGATGAATGTTTCTTCTTTAACTCCTTGGTTGTTGAACTTCCATACAGTTTGATTTTCTGGCAGTTCTGGTTTTTTTTTAAATTTTATTTATTTATCTTTAGAGGGGAAGGAAAGGAGAGAGGAAGAGAAATATCAATGTATGGTTGCCTCATGTGTGTCCCCTGTCGGGGACTGGCCTGCAAACCAGGCATGTGCCCTGACTGGGAATCAAACCGCAAGCCTCTGGTTCGCAGGCCCACGCTCAATCCACTGAGCTACACCAGCCAGGCCTGGTTGTTTTTGTTTTTATATTTGTTGTTGTCCTTCTTTTGGTTGTGAAAGGAGGCACAGTGTATCTACCTATGTCTCCATGTTGACCAGAAGTCAATATTGTCCAATTATCTTAATCTACACTATCAGAAGTGTATCTGAGCCACCATCATCTCTCACATACTGATTTACTATTCCTACATCTGTAGGCTTTTTCTTTATTGCATATGTCACATATGTCTTCAAGGTGAAATGTGTTCAACTTCATAAGATCACAAACATCTGCAAGTCTCCTATACAAACATGAGTAGGAATGGTGGCATTAGACTAGCTACTGTCAATTAAACTTATCTTAAAATCATTTCCATATAAAGTAATGAACATATAAAAGCTATCATTTTTTGAGTGCTCACAGTATTCCATGCACTGTTCATGTAAGTTTTTAAATTCTCAAAATGAGCCTAGAAATACAAAAATTAAGCTATTTGTCCACAATCTCATAGTAACTGGAAACTATATCAATCTAGATAGGCTCCATATTCTGTTTTATAAAGCACTATACTATAGTACTACCTGGTTATCCTTCTGATTTATTGAAAATATAATTTTTGGCTCAATTGACACCTCCATCTATATTTAAGTATTGATTATTATTATTATTATTATTTTATTTCAAGGTCTTGTGCCTACTATACAAATTAAGTTTTGCTAATATTACATGTTCACTATAACTAATACAACTTAAATATAGACATGTTGGATATATACCATTTTCTTTTTTTTAAATATTTTATTTATTTATCTTTAGAGGGGAAGGGAAGGAGAGAGGAAGGAAATATCAATGTATGGTTGCTTCTTGTGCATTCCCTGCAGGGAACTGGCTCCTGCCAGAAACTGGCCTGCAACCCAAGCGTGTGCCCTGACTGGGAATCGAACCGCGATTGTCTGGTTCACAGGCCCGCGCTCAATCCACTGAGCTACACCAGCCAGGGCCAGATATATACCATTTTCTAACAAATAAATTAATGTTTAGTTCTATTATATAATTTTATATATCTTCTATTCTTAAGACTTTATTTCTATCCTATGGCAATTATTTATGCCATTTCTTAATTCTAAATTGTCCCAATATTATCACCATATAGACAACTATTAGGGTATCATTGTAATGGGAATTGAGAAAACAGTGTCATTAATATTATCATGCATGACAATATATTCTTTTCAACCACTAATATTAATTTTAAATTCTAACCAATTTCAAACATTATTGCATTCATATTGCTATTAGTTAATCATTTTTTCACTTTAAATTGATGAGGGTAATAACTAGCATATCTATAATACTTCTTTATATATTATTTCATTTACTCTCTATAGTAGCCCCATGAGATAGGTTTATTAATGTTATTGTCCTAATCATCATTCTTTAAGTGATTCAGCTATTGAAATAATAGAATTAACATTTAAACCCAATGTTAAAACCCAAACTCTTTCCTCAACAAACCTTCCTTAATATTTTAAGGAGGCTAAGAAGCAAAGAAATAATCAAATGTGAAGCAAAGGAACTAAATGTGAACCAGTGAGTCAAATCTCAGATGCTAACTAACCTTCACATGGCCTCAGACATAGCAACACAGTAAATTATGAGAGTTTTACTTGAGAACATTTTTTTTTACAAAGAATACCCATCTCATTGTTGTGTTCACTTGGAAATGAAGAAAACAAGCGCATATTAATCAAGGTGAAAAGGGTTTTTTTCAGCTTGATTTTAGGTCAAAATAGGGATGCTTCCTTTGCTATTTCTTTGTTCATTTTCTGTCTTATGATTGCTTTGGGGGCCCCACATATTAAGGGATTGATACTGAATTGGGCATAAGAAACTGTGTAGCACTTTCAAACCAACAGACCATTACAACCTAATATTCCCTTCTGACTGACCATTTAAAACATTTTCTCAGGTTGATTGTGCCTATTAGCCATAGTTCCCTGACTGGCTGTCTGGAGATTGTCTTGATATAAAGAATTTATTAAATTAATTAAAGGTAATGTATTAATCTATATTTGCAATGTTGTTCCTCATATCTCATATTGTTTATGAAACTCTTATTTTAGTTTACCTTTTTAATTTTAACTAAAGTGGTGCTTGGGAGAAAATTATGGAAAATTTCTACTTCATCAAAAATAGCTATATGAAATGAAGAAATACAGTGTGGAATTGTAAAAAAATAAACTGTATGAAACACTACAAAATATTTCAGGACAGTGAATGTAAAGGATTACATTACTGTATAATGCCTGAATTTTATAACAGTTTTTACTGATTTAAACTTAATTAAATTTTGTTAACTGACAGAAATATATAACTTTTTTATAGAAAGAGCATTATGTTTTAGAATATAGACACAAAGTACAATAGCACTGAAAGAAGACCTAAAAATCATCGAGTTCAAGAGTTCTCAAACATTTTTCCTGTCTCAATGTATTCCACACTGGTTCTCAAAAATGCTTTTTGATGCTCAACATTGTTAATCATAAGGAAAATGCAAATCAAAACCACAATGAGATAGCACCTCATTCCTATTAGAATGGCTATTATCAAAATGACAAGAAATAAATTCTGGCAAGAATGTGGATTAAAGATACTCTTGTACACTGTTGGTGGGAAGGTAAAATGGGACAGCCATTATGAAACAAAATATGAAGGTTTCTGAAAAAATTAAAAATAAAACTATCATATGATCCCATCATCATATATACCCAGTAGCCATTCAACTACTGGGTATATATATATATATCCAAGTGAAACAAAATTAGTATCCCAAAGTAGTATCTGTACCCCATGTTCATTGTAGCGTTATTTAAAATAATCAAAACATGGAAACAATCTAAGTGTCCACTGATAAATGAGTGGGTAAAAATAGTAAAATCTCACCCTGGCTGATGTGGCTCAGTTGGGTGCAGCATCATCCCATAGACAAAAGAGTTGTGGGTTTGATTCCTGGTAAGGGCACACACCTGGGTTGCAAGTTTGGTCCCTGGTCAAGGTGCGTGTAATAGGCAACTGATTGATGTTTCTCTCTCACATTGATGTTTTTCTCCCTGTCTGTCTTTCTTCCTCCCTCCCTCCCTAAAGTCAGTAAGTATGTCCTCAGGTGAGGATTAAAATAAAATAAAAAATAAAATAAAATAAAATAAAATAATTAGTAATGCTAATAGCAAAGAGTAACATTTATAAGAGCCTACATAGGTGATATCTTGAGGTTGAAAGTGCTGGTTCACATTATTAAATAAAGCAAAATGGATCTCTATTGAATTTACAAGTTATGTTTATGGCCATTTTAAATATTTTAAAATGTATCTTTGTTACCCTCACATCTGGCTGAAAGAGCTTTGAAAGTTGTCTGCATGATGTTTGTCTATTTTGTATTGTTAATTCTGAGTTTGCAGAGGTATGTAAGTAAATATGTAATGTGAGATTTGTGAAACTCTTTGCTTTTTCTGTTCTTCCAAATTGGACTTGAATTTTCAAAGCCCACAGGGAAAACTGCTGAGAAAGATCCTGGAATATTTTTAAATCACTGAGCTGCAGGGAAGCTCATGACTCATTTAAAGCAGCATAGTATTCAGTGCTTCCAAACCTTCTCTTGAAAATGTCTGTGAACTTTTCTAAATTATGAGATATTGTGCAGAAGTGGCTAGGAAATCTGAGCACAGCAACCCTAGAGTATAGGCGTAATATATCAGATAGTGGCATTGATATGCGCCTGAAGAAGCCTTCTAGCACTGTAATGTTTCTTTATTTGCTTGCCATAAGATCCAACATTTCTGTTATAAAAGCATTTTTTGAGTTTGCAGGGTTGTTGTTTATAAAGATTCTTTCTCTTCATATTGTAAAATATCAATTAAAATGCAGATATTAGTTTAACACTAGATAAAATCAAGAATAATCTAGAGGGTATTATAGTCAGTGAAATAAGTCAGACAGAGGAAGACAAAGAGCCTATTATTTTATACGTGGAACCCACGTTTATTTGTGGAATCTAAAGAACAAAAAATGAACAAACAAAATTGAAACAGACTCATAGACACAGAGAACAGACTCATGGTTGTCAGAGGTGAGGGACATTGGGGATCTGTGCTAAAGAAATGGATTAAGAAGTACAAATTGATAGTTACAAAACAGTAATGTGGATGTACAATAAAGCATAGAATATATGTTCAATAATATTATAATAATTACATATGGTGCCAGAAAAAAGTACGTATAAGAAAAGAAAACTATAAGCAAATATCTTTAATAAACACATATGCTAAAAAATACTTAAAATAGTAGCAAATAAAATTAAACAGCCTATTGAAAGGGCCATCCAAAACAAATAACTGGCATTTATTTCTGGGATGCTAAGATGGTTAAACTTAAAGAATCGATTATTGAGATAGACCATATTAACCACATTATTGAGATAATACCACATGATCATCTTAATAGATTCAGAAAATGCATTGAAATTTGAAAAAAACAACATCTATTTATGATAAAACTCTCAACTTGGAAAGAAGAAACTACCTCAACATACTAAAGGCCATATAAAAAAATCTCACAGCTAACATCATGTTCAAGTGTGAAAAACTGAAAACATTTCCCCTACATACTCACTCTCACTACTTCTATTGACCACAGCACTAAAAGTCCTAGCCAGAACAATTAGGCAAGAAAAGGGGCATTTAAATTAAAAGGAAAGAATAAAATTACAAAAGTCAATCATTTTCTTGTATTCAATGAACAACTGGAATTTGAAATTAAAAACAGAATACCATTTACATTAGCACCCAAAACAAAGAAACCTTTAAGTATATATCTAACTATATCTATATCTATGTATCTATATATGATCTATATGGGGAAAACCTATGAAAATGATTTTAAAAATCACCAGAAAAATTTGAAAATATGTATTCACAAAGATATATGCACTCTTATGTTCACTGCATCATTATTCACTGTGGCCAAGACATGGAGACACCTACAATGTCCTTCCATAGAGGACTGGATAAAGAAGCTGTGGTGCACATATGCAATGGAACACTACTCAGCCATAAGAAAAGATGAAGTACTGCCATTTTTTTTTACAACGTGGATGGATCTTGAGAATGTCATGCTATGCAAAGTAAGTCAGACAGATAAAGCTAAGAACCATGTGATTCTACTCATGGAATATAAAACAAGAAAAACAAACCAAAAACTCATAGATACAACAGTGTGGTTGTTACCAGAGAGAAGGGGGTATGGCTAATAAAGGGTAAAGGGGATCAAATATATGGTGACAGAAGATGATGTGACTTTGGGTTGTGGGCACACATTACAATACACAGATCGGGTATTGTAAAAATGTACACTTGAAACTTATATAATCTTATTAACCAATGTCACGCCAATAAATTTAATAATAAAAATTAAATCAATCCATACACCTAACTGTAAAATGGAAAATTACAAAATAGAAAATAACTTAGGAGAAAACCTAGGTGGCATTGAATTTGCTGATGATACTTTAGAAAAAAATACTACAAACTTGATCCATAAAGAAAATATTGAATAAATTGTACTTGATTAAAATTAAGCAACATTTAGCAACAAAAGAAATGAGCTATCAAACTACAAAAGGACATGGAGGAAACTTGAATGCATATTATTAAGTAAAAGAAGCAAATCTGAAAAGGTTCTATGCTGCATGATGTTTATAAGAAAAGGCAAAACTGTGAATAGAATAGAGATATCAACCAGGTGATTGGGGAGAAAGGGGGAGGGGTGAATAGGTGGAGCACAGGGCATTTTTAAGGCAGTGAAACTATTCTGTATGATACTATAATGGTGGATACACGACAAAATGCTTTTGTACAAGCCCAATGAATGTACAAATTTAAGAGTAAACATTAATATAAACTATGGACTTTATTTAATAATAACTACCAATATTGACCTATGACTTGTAACAAGGGAACCACATCAGTTGAAGTTGTTAATAGGGGAAACCAAAGGGGAATGGCATATAGGTGCTCTCTGTAGTTAATACTCAAATATTTTTATAATATTTATGTAAAAACTGTTCTAAATTTTTGTAAACTTAAATTAGTATATACATTTTTTATTTTTTAGCTCATTCATAAAGTTAGAAAGATTTGTCTTAAAATTTGCAAGGGGGCTTTTCTTTTCTGATTGCTTTTAATTTTCAGACAAGCAATCACTGATGTTTATATTTCATTAGTCTCTTGGTTTACCTGTCTATAGTCTTCCATCTGCCTATATGTCAAATCTTGGCAATACTGAAATACAAATAAAATCTTTATAATATTCAATAGTGTTTTGCCTTCTTTGTTTACTTTGCTCCAGTTATATATTTTAAATGCGGCTACACTATTTTTCTCTCTATCTCTAGTTTTGTATTTTATGTCATTTAATATCAACTCTGATGAGCAAAAAAATAATTGGTACATCTGTCCACCTCTCTCTGTTTATTCATTCTGCCTCCCATAATCATTACTTAATATTTTAAACTCATACAGGATCCACCTGATTGTGATTCACTTTTTTTCTTTAAATTAACAAAGCTGTGATGAAAAATCACATTCTTCATTCTATAGCAAAGAATCAAAAGGTTTTGTTTTCATTCTTGATCTTTCTGTAAATGGTTTTAGTAACTTTGGATAAGAAACATTTATTCTCTTTCTAACCTTCTGGGAAATACAAATGCCATATACTAGTAATTAGTGTCTGCTTCACAGCTTTTCTATCTATAATGTTCCTCAAAATAGTGTTTGGTGACATGAATAGTTTTAAGTAACTTGTAATCTTGCTATAGTCTTAATTTTATTGTGTTTTGTTCAGTATAAATAGGTCTTTATATTATCCTAACTGTATGCTGGTGTCTCATTTGTCTATTTTTTCCCTGCTTCTTTCCAAAATCACTTTGAGTTATGTCACTAATCTTAAGAGCCCGACAGGAGTTGTTGGTTTATCTCACTTTGATCAAACTGCAGAGAAAACCACCATGAATTTACACAAAGCTGCCATTTCTGATCCTTAAATTTTTTAGAATGATTTACTATTCCTACATTAACTTATCAGGGAAAGGGGAAATGTACTTCTTTGAAAAGGATTCTAAGTTTTTTTTGAGATAGGGGAAGGGAGAGAGAAAGAGAGGGAGGGAAATCTCAATGTGTTGTTGCCTCTCGCATGCCTCCTCCTGGGGACCTAGCCTGCAACCAGGCATGCGCCCTGGCTGGGAATCAAACCAGCAAGCCTTTGATTTGTGGGGTGATGCCCAACCAACTGAGTCACACTGGTTAGGGCAGGAAATATACCTTTAAAACATGATTGTCCCACAAGGTCTAGAGCAGGGGTCACAGAAGTTTCAGTTATACAGATATATGAGTTGAGTTATGACAAACTGAACACATTTCCTAGCAAAAGTGGGAACTACTACTAAAGTCAAGCAGATTTTTCCATGATTCTCAGGATTATAACATCTTATTTTTCAAAAGAGGTACAAAACACAATTTTTAATTTTAAAATTATAACTTCAAATGTTTACAATCAATTTTACAAATATTTGTGTCAAACAAAACATGTCCATGAGCCAGATTCAGGCCATGAGCTAATTTAAAATGTTAATCTACTTTCAGAATATTTTCTTCAATTTAATACACACATTTTTTCCCACTGAGGTAGAAGGCCTGTGTAGTCAGTCACACAGCTTGCCAGGGTAGATGTACATAGGAATGAAGACTAATTTATCTATCTTACCATATCTTTGTTTTTGGAAAAACTTTCACAATGAATAAAAAGAATATGAATTAAATAATAATGGATTTTAACATAAATATCTAACAGAAATTACATGCTCATACAAAATACAGTTGGTACAATATATAAGAACAGAAACAAAATAATTGTTCCCACCTCGAGCCTCTAGTTCCACGTACAAGAAATATCCATGATCAAATCTCCTACATATCCTTTTTGAAATTTCTTTTTATAAATAGGTTATTACAATGCATTCTGTCCTGAAACTTGCTTATTTTTATTTAATGGCAATACGTTGACCATTCTCCATTTCATAAAATACACCTTTACTTCCATTCACTTTAATATTATTCCACTGTATGCCTGTGACATAAATTTACTAAATCAGTCCTTTACTGATAGGCACCAATTTTTGCCAGATTAAAAAAATATTTTATTGTTCAGTTACAGTTGTCTGCATTTCCCCCACCACCATTCTCCCTTGAAATTTCCCCCTACCCCAGCCAAACCCACCTCCCTTCCTTGAATTTTTGCCAGTTTTTTGATGATTATAAATACAGAATTGCTATGATGAATATCTTTTAATGTATATGTTGACAATTTTTTACCTGCATATATGTAGGATACATTTCTTAGAGAGGTTAAGTATGCATTTTTAATAAGATGCTTGTTAGCAGATTGCTCCAAAGTAGGTTACATCAATTTACATTCCAGGCAACATCAGATGAGTGGTATTTCTTCACACTCTCTCCAATACTAATAAAGAGTAATCTATTGGCCACGAACATTCAGCATGCTAGGTGCATTAATTGGTATGTCTTATGTAAGGAACGAAGAAAGTCTAATCTGGTAAATTGTTGAAATGAGATCAAATAGCTTCAGTTATTTTTGTCTTCTTTATGGCTATGTGCCATGTCTTGAAAGTTTTTTCCCCACTCATAATATTTAAGAATACAATCCTGTTTTCTAAAATAGATTTCTAAAAATTACTTTTAAATATCTATAATGAGATAAATTTGAAATAAATTCTGGATCAAGTAGAATAATCTTAGAAAATCTCATATGAAGTTTCAGACTTGTAGATATCATAATTCAATGCTTTTTGAATAAAATTAAAGGTCAAGTGGGGAACTGTAGAAATGTTACCAAAAAAGTAAAAAAAAAATGTAGCTGTCACAAGTGACCATGAAAAAATAAGCAAAGGACATAAAAGGGTCATTTTCAGAAGAAGAAATATAGGTGACAACAAACATAAGAAAATACACTCATTCAAATTTATAACTTTAACCATTTAAATTTACCAGGTTTACTTATACAATTCTCAAATATGAAAATAACTGCTATTGTTCGTTGCTGGTGAAGATGTGTAGTGAGATGATACCACAATCACTGCATCAACTGCCCCGCCTAAGAAGGTATTCCTAAGAGTTCCCAGGGAGTGTCTTATGTGTTAAAAAATGAGAGCACCCCATGACAGTTGTGGCTCAGTTGGTTGGGCCATGTCCTGCAAAGCAAAAGTTGTGGGTTTAATTCCTGGTCCAGGCAGATACCTGGGTTCTAAGCCAGGTCCCTGGTCAGAATGCATGCAAGAGATAACCAATTTGGTGCGTTACTCTTTCACAACATTTCTTTCCCTCTCTTTATCCCTCCCTTCCCATTCATCTAAAAATAAATAAATAAAATCTTTTTTAAAAAATGAAAACATCCTATTTATCTCCTCTTCTATGAGATTGTCACAATGAAGCTACCATATCCATTCAGCACTCAATGTACAAAGTAAGCAATTACCCTCTTCAAATAATTGAAGAAGCAGACCCCAGAACCCAACCAAAATCAAGTTAATTGATTATTGAATTGAACAGATTGCCCCCTTCTGCTATGGCCCTTCTGTATAATAAGGACATAAGCTTACCACAAAAAGCTGAAGTGTGCGTTAGAGGATGAAGTTCAATTGACTGTCTTATTTTGTTTTATAAACACAGATTTTACTGTAATGTTTAAACCAGTTTATATTTTTTCTGTTGTTAGCAATAAACTCATAAATAGCCACATTTAAGTAAAAAAAACAATCAGGTAAAAATCAACAGCAGTTGGATATAAAGGCAATATCACCTTCTTAAGGGATTATTAGAGGAGGGGTTGCTCCACAATGCTATTTCAACAAAACTATAAAGATGAGTATTTGGGAAGACAGTGACAAAAATCAAGGATAAGATTTAATATGTGCAAATACTCATATTTGTGAATTATGCGAATTATCAAACATATAAAAATGCACTTAGACATTAAATCCATGGGTTTCTAACATTTTCTGTTTGATTGGCATGTTGATTTTTTAAAACTAATAACTCTTCTGTCTTGATATATCATAGTAGACAATGGGGCTAATATTTTCATCATTGAACTCAAAATTAAATGTATACTTAAGAAATTTCATTTTCTCTGAAAACCGATCATATTTCAATAATGATCAGGTTTGAGAAAAATAACTCTCATTTGAGTGATATCTTCCCATTATCCCCTTACTTTGGCCAAATCTGTTTGAATGTAGAAGGAAAACCTAAAAATTTTACCACTGTAAAACTATCTAAATTATTATATTCTTAAGCATTTTCTTATCCATATCTGTACCAGACTGAACTGTCCTTGAAGAAGAATATACAAAGGGGAAAAACTTAAGTAATTATTTTTGTAGAGAAAAGACAAACTAGAAGATTATATAGAATGGACTAATTCTGGAATTTTCTTAAGATTAAATAAGGTACATCCAGAACCTTGACAAGGGACGTGCTCTCAGATGCAATGGTGTGTGGGTAATATTGACTATGGGTTATAATAGTTAAAAATACTATGTACATGCAATATAATCTACATTTAGTTAAAGAAGATCAGATAGGATGCTTTTAAAGCAGTAATTATAATCTAAATATTACTCATTGAGTCTCTCTACTACAACAAGAACCAAAAATATCATATACTTAACAGCACAAAACTAAATGTTGAAAGCAACTGATTTATACAAAGTTATATAGCACAAGAGGTAAAATAATGCTTATCTTACTGGTATTGTGAAAATAACAACTGAAATCCAACCAATTGTATTTCTAATGGTTAGAAAAGCACAATATGTAATTTGATCAAAGAAAGCCTTAACTTTCATGATCTACATTTAGCATCACTTAGAAGACAGAGACTTTTGCACATCACAAAAGGAACTAATTAAAAGAAAAGGTCTAGCTCTGACCAGAGTGACTTGGTTGGGCATTGTTCCACAAACTGAAAGGCCATGGGTTCTATTACTGGTCAGGACACATGCCTGGTTTGCAGGTTTAGCCACCAGTTGGGGTACCTATGAAAGGCAACCAATTCATATTTCTCTCTCACATCAATGTTTCTCTCCCTTTTTCTAAATCCTCTCTTCTTTCCTCTCTCTCTAAAAGCTATGAAAAAAATGTCCTTGGGTGAGGATAAAAATAAATAAATAAAACATATCATTCAGGAATCAATCATAACCAACTAATCTGGTTTTTAGAAGCAGGTCTTTTGCTGAATATATTAATTAAAGAGGCTTATATAACTTTCTGCACTAATGGGATAGTGTTTATTTTTTAATTTTCTAAATTTCTTTAAGTATGATTTCTAGATGAAATTATTTCTGCTTGCTAGCTTTCTGGTTCCCATCTTCAGACAGTATACAAAGTCTGTCTGGAAAAAGTGCAATGATTGTTAACATAATAAGAATGGTTTACGTGACATTGATGTCACCTGGCAGCCAAGGAGAGTGGACTGGAATGCCCATGTGTGAACAATGATGACTTCACTCTACTAGTGAATGTGGGCAGTAGACACCGTTGAGTGAGTATATGTACTGTTTGGCCATCATATTCAAAATGACAGAGTGAGTAGAGCAACGAATCTGTATCCAATTTTCTGTTAAGGTTGAACATTCCTTCATGGAAATTGTTCCAATGCTTCAGAAGGCTGAAGCTATGGGCAACTGGTTGATTGGCAGCTTCATCATGACAATGTGCCTGCTTATGTATCATGTCTCATGAAGAGTCTTTTTTTTGCAAAACATCAAATCCCCCAGGTGACTCAGCTCCCCTACAGCCCAGATTTGTGCCCTGAGAATTCTGGCTTTTCCAAAATCACCTTTGAAAGGGACAAGATTTCAGACCATTGATGAGATTCAGGCAGCTGATGGTGATGGGAGAGCTATGTGAGGTCCCAAGGTGCCCACTTTGAAGGGGACTGAGGCGTCACTGTCCCACACACAATGTTTCTTGTATCCTGTATCTTCTTTGATAAATGTCTCTATTTTTCATAGTACATGGCTGCAAACTTTCTGGACAGAAGGTTTGCAAACCTCCTACATTGCAAGTGAATCAAATCACTCTCAGTTCCCATTTAATTTCTGGCATTGATGAACCAAATTGATTTCAGAGGAGTTGAGAGGAGCAGCTTTAGACATTTAAATTAGCTGAAATTTGAAGTGTGCTTTGTTCCCAAGAGCTTAAATTACTCCTCTCAATTTTTATTAAAATGTGTAATAGACAAAATAATGAAGCAATCTGACCTAAAAAATGCACCAATTGCCTCTTTGTCCAAGAAGTGACCCAAATAAACCAAAACTCTTTTTTACTTAAACATTCTCATTTTAATGTATTTGTACATATAAATCTTGAACTTATGGATAATTTCAGAGGCACATTCTATGAATAGACAAATGAGCACTTATCCCAGAAAGTATGTACAATTTATGTTCACATAGAAAATTACCTCACAATACTTTACTTACTTCATGAATCCGTACTTTGAAAATAGAGTTAGAGCCTCAGGCAATGTCACAGATGAATGCCCTGCAAATTATTCTATAGTAAAATTGGAACATGTCAAAATGAGAATATGATGAGAGATGTTATAAAAATAACCATGAAATCCCTACAAATGCTAGAGAACACCTATATTTCTTTGGTTTAAGCATTCTTGGCTTACAATTTATATATAAGCCCAAGCTAATTCTTGTCAGAGGTAAAATATTAGACTACTTCAATATAACTTTCAGTATGCAAATTGTTAAGGCCATATCATAACCAAAAATCATCTAAAGCCACCAGAGTATAGAGTCTTACTATTAGCTAACTATACAAATGTACATGTACTCAGTTCAGAAACTGTTTGTTACTATTCTCTCCCAGCTATAATATGCTACAAATGTTTATTTTTTTGACTGAGTGGAGTGAATATGCATACACTGGAGAAGTCACACCTTTTACAAGAGATAGACTTTTAATACTCAAGAATAAGATTTCTGTATAAAGATTATTGATGATAATTAGGTTATTAACCCATGATCTGTCATCTCTCAAGTTCCATTATGCTACTCAAGAAAAAACAAAAACTAGCAAAAGCATTGTCCAGCTAAGTGAAAAGTTGCCAGTTCGATTTCCAGTCAGAATACATGTCTGGGTTGTGGTTTGGTCCCTTAGTTCAATAGATTTGTGTTTTTTGGTAGCCTACAGCTGTGTCACACACTCACTATGTGACCTTGAGCCAGTCATTTAATCCTTATGAACCTGATTCATCTTTAAAATGAATATAAGATGAATCTCATGAATCCTCCAATCTCATGTGAATAACAAATAATATATGTAAAAGTACCACCCTGGCTGGGTGGTTCAGTTGGTTCAGCATCATCCAAAAAAGGTTGTGGGTTTGACTCTTGTCTTGGTCAGGGCACTTGCCTAGCCAATTCAGAGTGTGTATGGGAGGCAATGGACCAATGTCTCTCTCTCATCTCTCTCTCTCTCTTTCTAAAACTAATAGAAACATATTCTCAGGGGAGTCTTTCAAAAAATCTGTAATGAGGTAGAAAAATATAGTCAATGGTAGTCCCTTTAAGGAAAGGACAGTATTTGCCCAGAAGAAATTCATTGACAAACTGATTTAAGGCATAAATCAAGCAAAAGTTTTCCCTCTTTTACACTCTGGCTACCTTTTTATCCTTCAAACTCTACAGATTTTTTTAAACTAAAATCTGTTTTAAGCATTCTGTTAAAGCTTTATAAACATTGTGTCATTTGACTTTCACACAACCTGCAATTATCTTTATTTTTGAATTTGAACACAGCTTTGTCATACTCCGAATATTATACTCTTATATTTTCAGCTTTACATCAATGTTTGCTTTTGCCTTTAAAGTAAACTTCTCTATGCATTGACAAAACAGAGTTGAAAATGGTTTTGGGAAAAATAGGACAAAAATAAATAAAATACAAATGCAAATGAAAAATAAAATATAAAAACCTCTTGCTTTGTTGTTACATATCCTTTTAGGCATATAGCTATTTACTGATGTTCATATTTTCTTATTTTCACTGAATCAGTCTGCCATAAGCCAAGTCACCAGTAGAAGTTTTACGTTTGTTGGTATAAAATTATTTCTCTTCAAATTTTTTCTTGAAAAAGGAGTACTAAACACACGTAATTGTAATAACCCAAATGGTTCTGGGATGCTGTGTACACCTAATGAATACAGCATGACGACTTAAGTAAAAAATTATATATATATATATATATATATATATATGCACACACACATACATACATATGTGTATATATATAGTGATGTCTTAAAACATTGATTTCAATGCAATAGCATTTGTCTAATATCTTCTGAATTATGTCAAAATTAAAGCGCTTTAAAACTTTTTGCCATAGTAATTACATAATAATTCCCCATCCAGAATATCCAATGGTTTTTATTAATTTTTTTTTAAATTGGGGACAGATCCATTGATCAAGTTTCAAAAAGCCTTCTAATCGAGATAAAGATAATTCCTGTATTGTAAATGGAAAAGTAATTAAGATAAGACTATTAATTACAAAACTCAAAACCATAAGCATTTTTCTCAAAATTTTCATGCATATTTTGTGCAATGATTTAGAAAAATATATTTAGATCCCATGGATGAGTAATATTAATAGAAGTGATCTAATTTGAAATTATTGTTAAAATGTTCAGATCACTAATGTACTGTTTGGTAAATTACAATCACTTTCCTAGTGGGGGAAAGTGTTTGAAACAGACACTTCTCAGAGCATTTAGTTTGTGTGGAAAAAAACCCATGAATCTCCCACTATATTGTGGTGTTTTCACAAAATACCCATAGTCCATATCCTGTGCTAACAGCTATGGTTTAAATTTTTTCATACCATGGTTTATCAAAGACAGGCATCTAGTTTTTTAAAAATATTTTTGATATTAGAGAGAGCAAAAGAGAGGGAGAGAGAAAGAAAAATACCAATGTGAAAGAGAAACAATAATCAGTTGCCTCTCTTATGGAAGCTGCACCTGGACCAAACCCGCAACCCAGGCACATGCCCTGAGAACTAGTGACCTTTTGGTTTGCAGGATGATGCCTAACCAACTGAGTCACATTGTCTGGAGCCAGGCATCTAATTTTACTGCTGCTTATGAGTTAAACTGAACAGGTATATAATGCCTTGCTTTTTCAGTATAAGTTTATTCCAATTTATCCCTAAGCTTCAATATTTAATCTGTTCTAAATGTCTGATTCCAAAATTTAAAATAGAAGCAGCATTTGAAAATGAGATGCAACACATTTAATACAATGTAAAAGAGAGCCACATGATCAATCCTGAGGATTATAATGAATGCATTTTGTTCCCTGCCCATTTACAAAATGTTTTAGTGGTAGACCTACTAAAACCTTGAAATTTACTATCAAGTACAGTAAGTCTAAAGCCTGAAGATATTATATTAAAAATATCTGGAATATATGCACATGAAGTTATTTTGAATTTATTATGATGTGAAAATCATCTAGTGCCTGTTGGACAGAAGTGTATATAGTTCCATAATTTTTGTCTGCAACTATAATAATTTTTCTTTTTTCCCAATTGGCTGTCTCACATATGTGTCCCAACCAGGGACTGAATTTACAACCTAGGCATATTCCCTGAGCAGGAATGAACCCACGACTTTTCGCTTTGCGATGCCCAACCAACTGAGCCATTACTTACAATTACTGTACTGCATTGTAGCAAATTAGGAACATTTGTTGAATTTGCTTGGTTAGCATTTCTTCTTCTTCCTTTTAATAATATTCAATAGTACTTGATTTCCCTTTGAAGGGCACCCTTTTGTTAACTATCAGAATTGATGTAGATTGAGTGAGTCGGCAACAATTTTTTTAGTTTCATGCTTCATTCAAACTGAAACTACCATATTTTGGCATGTATAACATGCACCTACATTTTGTGTGTGTTATACATGGATTATTATATCCATAGTATGTAATTGCTATACTCATGTATAATGCACATCCTTATTTTTCCCTGAAAAAATTGGGCAGAAAGTGCATATTATACTTGGCAAACTATGGTAATGTGTCCAACAGTTGGTTCAGTGATAGGCTCATGAACTGAGATTATCCAATGCAAGCTCTCACTGGGACTTTCACTGGAACTATTGCAGAAGTGGAATTTTCTTATGTTTGAATTTCAAGAAGTATAGATGACATAAAAAATGTTTATATCTTTGCCCTGATGGGAGTGGCTCAGTTGCTTGGGTGTTGTCCCACAAAGAGAAAGGTCACCAGTTCAATTCCAGGTCAGCGCGCATGCCTGGGTTGCAGGTTCAGTACCTAGTCAGGACACAGAAGAGAGGAAACTGATCGATGTTTCTGTCTCATATATTTCTCTCCCTCTTTTTTTCTCTCCCTACCCCTCTCTCTAAAAAAAGTAAATAAATACAATTTTTTTTTTAAAAAAAGAACAGATTTCTAATGACATTGGTTGAAACCCTGGGTCCTAAGGTGCCTAGCATCAATTAATCCCTTGAACTTTGCAGTTATAAACCAATGGATTCCGTTTCTGTTTATTCTGATTTGAGCTGTCACATGACATCAAAACCACCTTGACAAATATACAATGCTCTCTTTCTTCAGTAGACTTCTGTTTTTTTCTCTGGTTCAAATAAGTTACTTTTGGTAAAATTTTCATTTTCCTTTGTTATGGGGAATAAAGCATGTGATAAAACTCTCCCTCTCACACTCAATAAATCAAGTTAACTGAGAAGGGTCCCTAAAAGATGATTTAGCTGTCTTGAGCTAAATCATCCTGCACCATGCTGTTACAGTCCCAAGAAGACTGTGCCTAATCCTTGTTGTCAGGATCCCCAGAGAAGCAGAAATTACACCTTTTCTTTAAATTGTCGTTAGTTGGCCAGGTCTATGGTGTTTAGAGTTGAATGCGGACAGTCTAACTAAGCATGGCAATGTTAAATGTTTAGCGTCATTCAAACGCAAACTAATAGGCCTAGAACATAACAAGGCCGAGACAGCTGTCCCCAGGGACAAGATGAATTGGCTTCATGCATTCGTATATAATATCCCTATACCTAAAATGGCAGAATCCTGTCTCAGATCCTGAATCTGGTTCATTTAGCAGAATTGAAGCAACTCTAAGCCACATACCAGAAAAACCTAGTTCAGAGAATTAGCCTAAAAGTTAAGGCAAAGAAAAATCACTAATAGTTTTCCAAGATGCACTACAAATAGTTCTGCAAGTACTTCAAACTTTCCTTTTTATACACAGAACAAAGGATAACAGGGAGTAAATGACACATGCATGTCAAGATTCAAACTTCAACAATATGATGGGTGCTTCTTTTTTACTACCACTCACATATTCTCAAAAAACTTCTCCCTTGGGGATGAATGCCATATTGGCATAAATGAAACTTGGGAGTAGTTTCATGCACAAACTGTGTTCACTCTTCCTTGCACTGTTTCCTTCATTTGAAACAATTTTGAATCAGCTTGTGATTTTATTATACTTAGAACTTTAACTAATTGTCATGTTTAGAATTTTCTTCTTTTTCATTCCATCTGTATTTCCTTGTCCTTTCCATAACCTGCTGTTTTTTTATCCCACTCTCTTTGTCTAAACCCTTAATCAGCCTCCTTACATTTATTAGGAAGGGAATTGTCCAAATATCTAAGTCAACTATTATAATTCAATTGCTTATGTGAAATATCACCCTTTTGCATCATAAAGTGTTTTTTAATCATATACCCTAATTTGTTAAGGAGAATCAAAGGTTTCCTCCACATACCCACAACTTCTCCCTTCTCCTTCCCCTCCTTCTCCCCCTCCTCCTCTTCCCCTCCCCTCCCCATTCTCCTTCTCCTTCTCCTTCTCCTTCTCCTTCTCCTTCTCCTTCTCCTTCTCCTTGTCCTTCTCCTTCTCCTTCTCCTTCTCCTTCTCCTTCTTCTTCTTCTTCTTCTTCTTCTTCTTCTTCTTCTTTTTCTCTCTCTCTGAGAACAATAAGTGTCTTGGAAACCTTACAGAGTAAAATTCTGCTTATATATCACTGGCTGAAACAAAGTTACATGGTTTGCCTAGTGGCAAGATGATCAAGTTAATGTACCTTTCCTTCATGAAAATGGAAAAGACACTATGCTACTTTACCCTCAAATTAGGGCTCTGTTAATAAGGAAGAAAAGGAAATAGATAGTAGGTAAGCAATTAGTAGCATTGTCCACAAAGATAAACAATTAGTCTAGACCTCTAAAACACACAGAAAGTTCACCAAACTATGATATATATATATAATTTTTAAACATTTAATTGTTGTTCAAATACAGTTTTCTGTCTTTGGGGATAGAACATGTATTGTCAACAGACTGGGTAAGGGAATTTTTCCTCTCATGATTATCTCTTCTCTTTCTTATCGTTTTCTTCCTCTTCTCTCTTCATTCCAATATGAGTCATATAGTCATGTACTAATTAAGAGATGAGATTGGTCTTGCCTTGATTAAATTAGGAGACCAATGTGAAGTCCACTGAAAGCCAGCATGAAAGAAGTAGCTTATCCTACATATTGGGGAAGGAGGCGTGTGTTATTCCTTTCTTAATCATACCTCTGGAAAATCAAGTGGTACTCGAGATCACATGGGAAAAGGGAGAAAGACTTCAAATTAGGTCCTGAGCTAAACAAAGCTTCTTACAAGATAGAGGACAAGATTGAGACTCAAAACCCTAATCCCTGGCCTGTGCTCTCCTTTGTATATAATACTCTGAACAACTTAGTGAATTAAATAGCAACTATAAATGTAAATATTGAAAATTTGAGGATTGGGATTATTTCATTCAGTTAAATAACTTGTAATATATCTCACAGTGGAAAGAAACTATAGGAAGAGAGAAATACTACTTCTCAATAGAGTTTTCTGATTCTCATGTTGCTTATTCCAAATTATGAACAATCTGTAAACAATATGAACATCTTCTTTAAAATTCTCTAATTTGGCCATAACCAGCCATTAGCAACATGGAACAGGAGAACCTCATATTGGACTTCAGAGATGAATAAGACCATGGCAGGAAGACAATAAGACATTTCAAGTGTAAGGAACAGCTTTTTAAAATATTCACACTATCCCTGACTAGTGTGGCTCAGTTGTTTGGGATTCATTCTACAAGGCAAAGGGTCACTGGTTTGATTCCTAGTCAGGGAATGTGCCTGAGTTGCAGGTTGGGTTAGGAAATGGATTAATATCTCTCTCCCACACAGATGTTTCTCTCCCTCCCCCTCTTTCTAAAATTAAATGAATAAAAATTTAAAAACTGAAAATAAAAACATTCTCAGTTACAGAAGGCCTTAGATATTTCTGGTTATGTATTTTTTCATATCATATTTCATCCATGAAAATTTGTCAGATGTAATAATATTAGCCTGCATTCTCTTACATCAACATGCATGGCACTCTAAGAATTTATAGCAAATAATGCTCTGACTTTAATCAAAGTGTGATAGGACAGAGAAGAAAGGAAATAGAAATGCCGCACACAGATCATAGCCTATGCAGCCTAAGGCAAGCCCCAAATCTGCAGGCACTGCATCAAATCAGAAGAGGTTACATCCCTGCCATTTTCTGTTCCCATTAAAGTGACCGAGAAGGAATCTTTTCTTGATAACTAGTGTTCTCTGCTTATTACAATTTATGGTCCATCATTAATTGGATATTTTTATAGTTGACCTTTCAAATATTTTGCATTTAGAATGACTGGCTATTTCACATCCTCCCCATAGGTTACTTAGAGGAGGCACTCAGGAATATTGAAAAGGTCAGTGTTTTCATTGTTGATATTTCTATAGAATATAATTCTCACATATTTTATTTTTATTTATTCATGTTTTAATCCTCACCTGAGGACATTTTTATTGCTTTTTTAAAGAAAGAAGGAGAGAGAAATATCAATGTGAAAGAGAACATTAATTGGTTGCCTTGGCAACCTGACTGGAATCAAACCCATCACCTTTTGGTCTATGGGACAATGCTCCGACCAACTGAGCCACACTGGACAGGGCATAATTCTCATGAATTTAAATGGGTAATAAAATACTTGTGATTAATGCTAAATACCTAATAATAATGATTATGACCACTGTGTTAAAATCTCAACAATTTATTTTGCTGACAACAAAGTACTAAGGACATGCATCAAGAGCACAATGCATAAACGATGTCAGGAATGTTCTTATTGGCATCTTAATTGTCTACAATGGCCTTTAGCATTACATACTTGTGCAATAAAGGTAAGATTATGTGTCATAGATTTGACAGAGATTTGAAGGAGCACTTTTCATTTGTATCAAGTTACTCCAAATTCTCCAAAGAAAGTGACAAATTAGCTGAGTTCAATCTCTTCACCAACTTTATTGCAGTAAATGAAGTAGGATCATTCATTTGTTCATTTATGAAACAAATATTTGAGTGACTACTATTGGTAGACATTGAGCTTATTCATTTGAGGTCATGGGTGTGAGATGATGGTGATATCCACCGTGGTATACATGGGGATAAGGACTAGGTAGCAGATGGCTATATGTAGCATTTGGGAATGGTATTACACAAAATATGCTCGATTGGATAGGGGAACTCAAGAGTTAAAGATTTTACTTTTAGTTATAGTTAATAGGCTTACATAACTAATGAATGAGGAAAGTTGTTATGGAGTGCATGACCATCTGACTCAACCTTTGTGCCTCAGGGAATCTGTAAGCAATGGGGATGGTATCTGCAGAGTCTGGTGATGCAGTTAAAGAATTGTTGATCAGCAGATAAAGAAACACTAGGAAAATCACCACCAGACTGCAACTCTGATTAACCTTTTTCTAAACCCATTACCTACCTTTTTCTTCTCATTGTAAAAAGGTCAGTTTCAGATGAGATATAAAGATGGCATGTGAGTAAAGCACCCATAAAGGTATTCAATCTTTATTTCTATTTATTGGTTCCAGTAGTGACTGGCTTCATGAATGCCATCTTTTCCTCTTTCAAATCAGCCTAAGTCCCCTCAGTCTTTCAGCCTGAAAGTTTTAAGAATATTTTCCCCATGACCACAGAAACAGAATAGTGATGAGAGACAGAACACAGACCCAATACAAAGTGCTCATCAGATGGAGCTACAGCAGAACTGCCATTCTTATTTGAATGAATAGAGTGAAATTTAGTATTGGGCACAGTTTGCTTTATGGAAGCAGACCAGCAAGTAGAATTGGATGAGGATTTAAACTTTAAAATTTGTTTTATCTTCATGTGAGGACATTTTCTCATTGCTTCCAGAAAGATGGGAAGGGAAATAAACATCTATGTAAAACAGAAACATCAACTGGTTGCCTCCCGTATGCCCCCAACCAGTGATTGCAAAAGCTAGGACTGGAGTTCCAACCCGCAACGTTTTGGTTGTTGGACAATGCCCCAGTGAACTAAGCCACATTAGCTAGGGTAATAATTAGATAAAGATTTTGTTTAAGAAAAGCTAATGCAAATTCATAAGTAGAAACTGAGAATAAAGACCTTGACACGAGAACATAGCAATCTGGTGTAACAAGAATTGCATGCAACTCAGTAAAATCATTAGTTTCTTGAAAAAGAAGGACTTATACAACCAGATGAGAATTTATTTCATTCATCACATGGCTAAGACATCTCAAAACAAGGCTTAGTGTAAAGAACTATATAATGTTGGTAAGGACAACCAAACTCAACAACTATTTTGTCTAAAAAAAAGACATATATATTATTGGTATAGATAACAGAGGACTGTATAGAATCCACAGGGACATCTGAACTGAACTAAACCATTATTTTCTCTTCAAAAACTGTAGTAGACAGTATCATAATAACAGAGTCATGGGTTTGGTTGATCCTGCTATTACAAAGTTCTAGTTCCCAGGACTAGCAAAACAGGATAAGAAGTATGTCTTACAGATCCTGTCAGCACAAGGCTAATTTTCATTTTATATTATTTGTAATTTGTTTGTATCTACCATTGGCTCAGTGGTACACTCCTATAGAAACACCTTCATATGCACACAATTATATATACACAGAGATTTTTGTGTGTTTTTTCCCAACATTGTACTAGGGATAGATTGGGAGCAACCTGAATGCATATCAATAAGAAATAGTTATATATTTTATGGTTTATCCATATAATTTTGTGTAATATGTAGATTTTTAAAACAATTCATTAGTTCTATATGTGCAAAATTAATAAGACACCCATGGTAAGTTACTAAGAGAAAAAACTAACATTCCAAGTAGCAAATATTCTCTCTCCTTCTCTCTCATATTAAATTAGGTGTGTGTGTATGTGTATGTGGGTGTGTGTTTGAGAAAGAGGGAGACAGAGGAAGGGAGAGGTCTGAGCAAAATAGTACATGAAAATTATTTTTGTCATAGATGTTTTACTCTTTTCAAGGAAGGAAACTTCTTACTATATGTTTTACATGGTTATAAATCTTTTTAACAGCTGGCTGTGGAATTCTCAGTTCTTTTGTAGTCAGTAGTGTAATATTGATGGATCTAACTGAGATCAAGTTGAATCATGTACCTAGAATATTTCATCACTCGGTAAGGAATCTTTGATATTATCCATTTTCAGGGGTTGTATTATCCGGCACTAATTAGAACAAAGTGTTCTAAGGGAAGATAGGATTTAATTTTTCCCCTAGTTTCTAGTTCAGAAACTTATCTAAACAAATTTTTAAAATTCATGGTTTGAAAGCATCATGATTTTAACCCATTCTTATTCAAAGGTTCTAATCATCTGTTTGGACAGTTTCAAGTTTCTCTCTTGCATTGCAAAATTGCTGCCATTTGTGGGCTTTTTCAGCTTTTTCCATTTTGTATATTTCCATTTGCTTATCTGTAAAAATCACAATACATAAAAATGAAGACATATGTACACCTAATTGTGGCACAATATAAATAAAGGGAATACTGCGCTGCTTTTATGGAATAAAATTATTTCACTAATACACCTTACAGAATAGAAACAGTCATTCTCATTCAATATACAGAGTATCATCATTTTTCCCATTTCTTTTCTTCAAAGTTAAAATACAAATAGAAATAAAACATGACAATCAAATTCTGAGCAAAATTTTGCATAGCAATTGGTTTATGTACATGTTAATATTTTATTATCACCTTTTCTTAGTGCAATGATAGTGCAAACATCACATGAGTTTACTGCTCTGAATTGCTAAAATATATTCTAAGTTAGTCTGTGAAAGATGGATTTAACAGTACAGTGAGACAGGACGGTACAACTGTTCTGAAAGCCATGTACCATCGTTTCAATTTCGTCAGAGGCTTGGAAACAGGGATAATGATGTAGAAGATCATGAGTTTTTTGAGTTACATTTACACATTTCTTGGAGATAGTTCTGATTTTCAATCTGCATACAATTTCCAAAGTATTTTTATTTCTGAGAAATATGTTTACAAGAAAAAGCTCTTACTCTAAGGATGTGCTTTTTGAAAGGAAACTCCTGGAAAAGGCAAGTGACCAGAAAGCAGAGTATGGGTTTAATTATAAAGCACACTGTTCAAACCAGGTGAACTGGGGGTGGAGAGGTGAATGTGAAGAAGGGGCCGCTTGTCTGGGCTTCAAATACCAAACTTCCCTTATCTTTTTCATGGTAAAAATACAGGCAAGCAGGACAGGAAGGGAAAGAATATGAGCATGAAAGCCAGCTTTTGAAGGCAACAATGGTGCTCTTCACTTAGTAAAAGGTTGAAAAGGGCTGTTTTAGTCTCACTCCGTCAGCAACAACAGATGGATTTTTTAAAAAGTATGACTTATTTTGACATATGTTCATGGATGATTTCTATGTATCCTAAAGCGGTTAAATGTTGAAAAACATAATACACTGTGATTTCTTCTATTGTTTATTTGTTGCAAATTTTGGTTGCATTAAAATGATGCCAAGAGCATCATCAGCATTGGGAAAATGAAGAAATCCCCCACACAGATGCAATTGTGGTTCTGGTAGTTTTTTTAAAGTAATTTATATAGTAATTGCAAAGAGGAGGCCAGGTGTTACACTACAGGACCCCTAAAATTTTAATCCAGTGTATTTTGCTTTGCCTTTATCCTTGTAAAGCAGTTTATAGATTGCAAAGATAGCCAACAGATGGCAGCAAAGACTTTCACACTGGCACAGAAATTTTATTTGCAGAAGTAATTATCCCCAAGTGGCAATTCAATGTCTAAGGGTAGAATTGTCATTTTTAAGCTCAGCAACCCTAGAAAATCTTTAGTTTTTTTTCAGGCAAAAATTCATAATAAAATGTCTCTTTGCTCTTTAAGCATGATTTACCAAAATTTATGAATATATCCATGTGCTTTTTATTTGCCAGCTCAAATCAGGATACCATTTGCAAGATTTCAGTATTTCAGTATTTACTTATGTTTCTATTTAAGTAAAAACTTCAAAGAGTGCTGTGGTAATGGGAACTAGTTTTCAGTTCTTTTTTCTAAAGCAAAATAATACTCTATTTCCAGGCAGTTCACATTAAGCTGTAATGCAAGAATATCTGACTTCAGGCACACAACGATTACTGATATTTTTAATATACTCAAAGATGAACTCCTTAGAATAAAATTTACTAAAAATAATTTCCATTATCCATTTTAAATTTTCATCTCAGTTTATTGTGCTCAATAAGTTTCAGTTGAAATACATTTGCAAGGGGAAAAATTATGTCCCAAAGACCCTAATATATTTCAAATCTGCCAGAGAGGAAAATTTTGCCATTAGTGTCTGGTACTACTTCATGTACAAAATATATTACAGGAAGCTCTCAATTATTCAGCAATGTATTATCTAAGGCTTTTGTCTGGACTTCTTGACCATCCTACTGCCTATCAAATGAATATTTTACTTTCCTTAGGTACTAAAATATCTAAAGTAAGCCTTCTTACTTCCTTGTCATCATTCACTACTTTCTCTGAGATTATCTCTGCCCTGTAGATGACAATGGCCTTTAAAATGCAGACTTACTTAAGAAAAGGTACAAAAATCAACCCGGGTACAAATTGATGTGATACAAATAAATATACCATACTAAAGAGCTACAAAATATTTAGAGTGTGCCAGCTATTTGAGACAAGAGTCAATGGTTGAGTCTGAAGTTTAGATTTTGGTTGGCAGGTGGTAGTTTAAACATTTTAGAGACAGGAAGTTTCTTAAAGTGTTGAAAGATCAAAGATTAAACCTCGAAGGACCTCTGGAATTAAAGGGCAAAAGAAAGAAAATAGGCTACCGGACATCAAGAATGTACTAGACCAACAAAGGGAACAAGAGACCAATATTCTAAGAGCAAAGGATGGCAAGAATTTTTTTAAAGATGTGTAAAAGGTGTAGAAACAGATTAAGAAGGATTAAGCAAAGCCCTGACTCGTGTGGCTCAGTCAATTGTAAGATCACCTCGTTCAAAGATCACGGGCTCAGTTGACGTGGGTAAGAGGCAACCAATCAATGTTTCGCTCCCTCTCCTTCTCTCTCCCTTCCCTTCTCTCTAAAAATAAATAAATACAATCTTTTTTCTTAAAAGAAGACATCACTAGTTGCCTCCATATATTCTATCTTCTGTATAAAAACAACATGGTTATTTGGGAAATGACAGGGGGAAATTTTAGCCTGCTCCACAAGAAGCAAAACTCAGGGAACCCAACCATAGAGATTGGTACAGTCAGAAAAGCTGGATGCCAATTCCTTATCAAAGAAGAGCTCCTTCTAAAGGGATCAGGATGCGTCTCTTTCTTAATCCCATCAGTACCTTTCTCTTTCAGTCCAAATAGAGACACCATCTCCTATCGTCTAGCACTGGTCTTAGATGGCATGTTCTTCAGGTCGCTATACCCCTACTTTGTCCTCAGAAAAAGAAGACGATCAGAAATTATAGTTTTCAAAAAATTGGCCAAAGGAGGAAAAGAGAAGTTGCTGCAGAAAGATGCTCAGAAGGAACAAGAAATATCATTATATAGGAAGAGCAGGAAAACACCTGTCAGAAAGACAGCTGCCATTGTGTGTCAATGGCGGGAAGAAGAAGGGCTTCATTTACACTTGGTCTTTAAGTGTCAACCCTCACATAATATTAGGTAAAATCTGGGAAACTGACAGCAGGCTTCCTACTTGAATTCAAGAAAAATGTGTTTCTGCATGGTCTTTCGAAACAACTAATCCTCTTATGTAACACATTTTAATTTCATACAAGTTTTGGTTCCTAGAAAAATAAATGTTTTCTATATGTTTGAGAGGTGGGCTATCATGATAGTGTCAGTTGGCAAATCATTTTTATGGTCAAGAGAGAAAAAATACAATGTGTTGCACAAGGAATCTGCCTAGAGGCACTTTGTGTGGGCCACAATCTTGCAGTGACCTGTTTAAGCTCAAAGGTGTCCAGGTGATGGAGAATAGAACACATTTGATGCATCACTTAACCCTGATTCTTTCCTGGACTTTTCGAATGCAGGGGCTGTTTTTCACACACATTAGTCCCGTGAGAAAAGCTGCGAGTGTTTTGTGTCTGGTATTTAGATGTGACTCACAAAAGAGAGAGGCCAGAAAAGCCATTTTATTGTTGCAACAACCTCTTTCTTGGTGAAATTCAGAAGCCAGAAGTGAATTTTGTAAATAGCACCAATAGCACTGATCTTTGGTTGAAATGCTTTCATGCCATTCCCATCTAACTATCACAGAAAAACTTTTATATTTCCATGGCAAAAAGTTCTATTTCCTATTTAGAAGTGATTGTTGCTATCCAGAAATGTGGACCACTCTGCCTGGTTTCAGGAATTGTAACTCAATCTCCTGTGGCTAAGGGCGAGTGATGACCTCTGGAATGCTAGACGAAGGAGACAAAGCTTGTCTCTGGTAGCAAATGCTGCCTCAGTTTCCTCTCCCTGCCCCCAAAGCTTGGTTGGAAATCACGGGTAAGATCCCTTACAGCTGGGGGCAACCTAAGCCAGACTCAATCACGTGGGAGGCCATCATGGAAGGACTCGGGGGCTACAGAGGGAGCAATAGACTCTAGCCCCTCAGGTTTTGACAAAGCCTGAGTCCCCATGTGCTCTGGGAGAAGTGCATCCTGGCTCTACTCTCCCTAAGCCTGAATACCTGATGGGGAGGGGTGCAGCTCCTTGCCTTGCTAGAGTGTGTCCTGGGGAAAAGTCTGGAATCACAACAACTTCCTGATAAACCTGTGAAATCTGCTCTGCTAAGAGTGCTTTCATTCATATGTTAAGGGTTTGAGCAAGAAACTCTAAAACTCTCTGCCTGACAGGCTCTTACTAAGACTATCTACTGTTTGATCCTTGTTGCCCTGTAGTCCTGTGTATTACAACCCAATAAAAGCCCCTGGAGGAAGGGGCTTGAGGCCTTTTTCCTCTGGGAAACTGGCCACTTCTCCTCCCCAAGCAGATCACATCATGTCTCTGTCATGTTTACTTTCATCTGTGGCAAACAGGGGGACATGCAAGGAAAGTCGCCTTCACATCTGGCACCAGGAACAGGGAAACAGTGGATACGGGACCTCCTTCATGATCCAGAGGCTTTGGGCCACATGGCCATGGATGCATGCCTAAGAGAGCATCCCCAGAGGGATCAGGGGCATCTGTGGGTAAGGCCCCCAGGTGTGTTAGAAATAAGTGGAAGGTTACTTTTTACCACACCTTGAATCTCCATAACACAGAAAGAACAGTGAAAATATGAACAACATCACAAAACTTCTTAATTCAAAAAAATCACAATTTCAGTGTAATTAGTATATAAATTATTGGCTTGTTAATGAATGTTTTAAAATAGTTCTGAATAATCCCTCATCTGTTCTGATGTTGCTTGGTCTCACAAAATGAAGGTCTCCAGTTCAATTCCTGGTCAATGCATATGCCTGGATTGTGGGTTCAGGGCACATACAAGAGCCAAATGATCAATGTTTCTCTCTCATATTGATGTTTCTCTCCTTCTCTTCCTCCCTGCCTTACTTTCTGTCTAAAACTAAATAAATAAAATCTATTAAAAAGGAAACCTTATTCTCAATTGAGTTTTAGTAATTTAAGTGAAAAATATTCTACAGATTAAAAGGGCAAGTAAATGTTACCACTACTAAAACTGTTCCATGATATAAATTGACAGGCATGTTATTTATTTATTTATTTATTTATTTATTTATTTAGAGGTAGGGAGAAAGAAAGACAGAGTGGGATACATTAAAGTGAAAGAGAAGCATTGATCAGTTGCCTCTCTCCTTTGTACCCTGACTGGGGACCAAACCTACAACTTAGGCATGTGCCATGACTGGGAATCAAACTGGCAGACAATCTTTTGCTTTGTGGGATGATGATGCCCAACCAACTGAGCCACACTGGTCAGGGCTTAATTAGCTGTTTTGATATTATAGTCAAACACCAATGTATCATCCTGGATCCAATAAAGCCTTTCTTACAGGGAGGCACATACACACTGTAAAATTTCTTATTGAATGAATAAGAAATGAATGAATGAATGAATAGTGTGGATCCAATCTTTATACCACACTGTAGTTAGAAACTGTCCCTAACTGTTGAACTCGGTTCTCTACTTTAGTCTAAAATTTGCCCTGAAGTATGCGTGCTGTTGTTCTTCTAATGTCTTCTCTGTCTCTTTCATATGGGCTTGTCTATGTTCATCACTTTAGGGAGGTCAAAACAACCTGAATGATCTCTCTGGACTGCCTTAAATTTCTGGAAATAATTCATGTAACATCTTTTTCTGTTGTATTGGTCTCGGTGTACATGGGAATATTACAAAGGTAGTTTGGCTTAGGGAAAGGAGCCATCATTTGCTCACTGATATCTGTAATCATAATAAAACATATCAGGGAGGCAAAGAAATGTCTGTGGTTTAAAACCTGCACCAGGTTTCAGGTTTCTCCTTCTTACATGTCAGATTGACCAACACTAGACACATCAGGAGGGTCACTATTGGAAAGTTATTGTGTAATGTCAGTACAAAAATTACAAGACTAGAGGGGAGAGGGGAGGGAATTTCAAGGGAAATAGGGGAGGGATTTAGAGGAACAAATATAAAGGATACATGGACAAGAACTAAGAAGGGTGGAAGTGGGAGGGAGGGGGGAGCACAGGGGGGTGGGATGGGATGGGAGTAATAGACAGAAAACTGTACTTGAAAAATAATTAAATACATTTTTTAAAAAATTACAAGACTAAAAATAAACTGTCTAGATCCCGGAGAGAAAAGTTCTTAGGTGCTAATTGCCTTGTTACTCAGAGTTACTGCAAATGAACTGTTTGACTGTCTGAAGGGATGATTTAGACTTTCAAGGATGGGTTTTTTACCTTAAGTACCATAGGAAACAATAACTAATGAGAGTTTTCATGGATTCTCTTTTAAACCATTTTGAACCTTATGAAATAAAAATGGTTATCCAAAAAAGGAAAAAAATATTATCATAAAGTCAACTCAAAGCAAAGTTATTATCAGCAGAGACATAAACAAAAAACATAGCTGTGGTATCAGTGTCAGAAGTTTATTCACGTGCATCATCACCAATCTCGTTTCACTTATATTGTTCATAAAGATTTATGACATTATTTACATTTGTATGTAGGGTACTTGCTGGCTAAACTTTTTAAAGAACAAAACAGTGAACAGGATATAAACTGATAGATTCTTTTATAGCTTCTGCCTCTGTGTAGACACACTGAGTCCAGTGACCAGGAACATGTAAAAAGAAAACACGCATACTTCATTATCTAATGGAATTGGTGTTGGGCATAAGACCTAAGCTAGACTTCATCACACTATCAGGGCCAATGACTATCCAAGGCGGTTTCAAATGGAACTAAAAGCACTTCAATAGTAACTACTTCAGGAGACTGTGACTTTATGAAATTCAATATTTCTATCTTGGAACAATTATGTCAGGAGTAAGTTGTTCTTACTTTGGCTAGACAGCATGACATTGGTGTGATCCATTCTGTCAGAGCGACCTTCTAGAGATATTAGTAAGTTTGTTAAGGCCATTTGAGTGATCAACTTTTAACCTCTGGAACAAGCCTTCACTGAACCAAATCGTTTCTGTAATCATTGGTGTTAGCTCAGAGATAGGTTTAAGGCTGAGGGCCAAAAATTTATGAGATAGTCTCCATTTTAGGATGTAGCTCTCCAATGACACTCCCTGCCAACTAAATTCACTAGCAATTGGCCAATAACCATTTACCTTCTTATTAGGACATTTTAAAAAAGACTGAAAATCTTTCTTCAATAGGTTTCATTTTTTTAATATAATTTTTTAAATTTAATTCTTGTTCAAGTACAGCTTTCTGTCTTGTATTCCCAACCCTGCCTGCCCCCCACCCCATGCTCACCACCTCCCTCCCCTTTCTGCCCCTCCACCCTTAGTTATTGTCCATGTGTCCTTTATACTTGTTCATGTGAGTCACTCCCTTTTCCCCTATGATTCTCTCCCCTCTCCCCTCTGGACCCTGTCAGCCTGTTCCGTATTTCAGTGTCATTGGTCATATATTGCTTGCTTGTTTGTTTTGTTGTTTAGATTCCGGTTAACAGTGATATCATATGGTATTTGTCTTTCACCACCTGGCTTATTTCGCTCAGCATAATGCTTTCCAGTTCCATCCATGATGTTGCAAAGGGTAGTAGTTCCTTCTTCCTTTCTGCAGCATAGTCAATAGGTTTGATTTTAATACTGTTTCTATGTGACACAGCCATTAAAAATTAGTTGATAGTCATTTACCTCTTATTTGATATTCACTGCTTTATCAAAAAGATAAACTATACAAGGGAAATTCTTGATATTTTGCAGTTTAATGGTTTCCATTTACTTATCTGTGATTCCTCCAATCTAACATATTTGGATTTATTACTTTTCTTTTAACTATAAATGTGTGATAACGCTGTATTAGAAAATTGGATTAGTGCTTAAATATTTGTGTATTCTTAAAGGAAGACTATGAAAGATTTAGATCAGAACAAAATATTGAAAATTTTGTTTCAATAACTATTGTATATTACCACATAGTCCACTATCAATTTATTTCTCACATAGACATTACCCAATATTTATTTCAACTTTCATCAATACATTGCCCAATTTTCTCATTAAATGGTAAAACATGTAGCCGTGGCTGGTGCGGCTCAGTTGGTTGAAGCATTGCCCTGTAACCAAAAGGTTGTGGATCTCATTCCTGGTTGGGGCACATGCCTGGGTGGTGAGTTTGATCTCCTGTTGGGGAGTCTGTGGGAGGCAAAAGATCAATGTTTCTCTCTTATATCATGTTTATCTCTCTCCCTGTCTTTCTATAAGCAATGAAAAAATGTCCTTGGATAAGGATAAAATATGTAAAAAACATAAATATATACTTCCAACCATAGTGCCTGACACTAGTAGGTGATCAAGAAATTTTGCCTATTTTCTCATCAATAAAAGAAGAGAGAGGACCCAAATAAACACAATCAAAAATGAAAGAGGAGAGATTACAACTGATACCACAGAAATAGAAAGGATTGTAAGAAATTACTATGCAGAACTGTATGCCAAGAAATTTGAAAACCTAGGTGAAATGGACAAATTTCTAGAAAAATATAATCTTCCAAAACTCAATGAAGAAGAAGCAGAAAACCCGAAGAGGCCAATAACAGCAAATGAAATTGAAGAAGTAATCAAAAAACTCCCATCATACAAAAGCCCTGGACCAGATGGTTTCACAGGAAAATTCTACAAAGCTTTTAAGGAAGAGCTAACCCCTATCCTTCACAGATTATTCCAAAAAATCCAAAAGGAGGGAAAACTCCCCAACTCTTTTTATGAAGCCAGCATCACCCTAATTCCAAAGCCAGATGGAGACACGACAAAGAAAGAAAATTACAGGCCAATATCGCTGATGAACATAAATGCTAAAATCCTCAATAAAATATTAGCAAATCGTATCCAACAATATATCAAAAAGATCATACACCATGACCAAGTGAGATTCATCCCAGGGATGCAAGGATGGTTCAATATATGCAAATCAATAAATGTAATACACCACATAAACAAAAGCAAAGACAAAAACCATATGATCATATCAATAAATGGTGAAAAAGCTTTTGATAAGGTTCAACACCCATTTATGATAAAGGTACTCAGCAAAGTCAGAATAGAGGGAGCATTCCTCAACATAATAAAGGCCATATATGAAAGACCTACAGCCAACTTCATACTAAATGGGCCAAAACTAAAATCTTTTCCACTAAGATCAGGAACAAGACAAGGTTGCGCACTTTCACAACTTCTATTCAATATAGTATTAGAAGTTCTAGCCACAGCGATCAGAGAAGAAAAGGAAATAAAAGGCATCCAAATAAGAAAGGAGAAAACAAAACTGGCATTGTTTGCAGATGACATGATAGTGTACATGGAAAACCCTGTAGCCTCTACCAAAAAACTGCTCGAACTAATAAATGAATATGGCAAAACAGCGGGATACAAAGTCAATATCCAGAAATCAAAGGCATTTTTGTATACCAACAATGAAACAGCAGAAGCAGAAATCAAGAAAAAAAATCCCGTTCGATATAGCAAAACAAAAATAAAATACCTGGGAATAAACCTAACCAAGGAGGTAAAAGACCTGTATGCAGAAAACTACACAACACTGAAGAAAGAAATCAAGGAAGACACAAATAAATGGAAACATATGCCGTTTTCATGGATTGGAAGAATTAACATCATCAAAATGTCCATACTACCCAAAGCAATTTACAGATTCAATGCAATACTTATTAAAGTACCAATGGCATATTTCACAGACATAGAACAAACACTTCAAAAATTTATATGGAACCATAAAAGACCCTGAATAGCTGCTGCAATTTTGAGAAAGAAGAACAAAGTAGGAAGGATCACAATACCTGATATCAAACTGTATTACAAGGCCACTGTAATCAAAACAGCCTGTTACTGGCACAAAAACAGGCACATAGACCAATGGAACAGAACAGAGAATGCAGAAATAAACCCAACTCTCTACAGTCAATTAATATTCGACAAAGGGGGCAATAACATAAAATGGAGTAAAGGCAGACTTTTCAACAAATGGTGTTGGGAGAACTGGACAGCTACATGCAAAAAAATGAAACTTGAGCACCAACTTACACCATACACCAAAATAAATTCAAGGTGGATAAAAGACTTAAATATAAGCCGGGAAACCATTAAAGCCCTAGAGGAGAGCATTGGCAAGAAAATCTCAGATATTCCACGCAGCAATATTTTTACTGATACATCCCCTAGAGCAAGGGATATAAAGGAAAGAATAAACAAATGGAATCTCATCAAACTTAAAAGCTTCTGCATGGCTAAGGAAAATAGTATCAAGATAAAAAGAGAAGCAACTGTTTGGGAAAACATATTTGCCAATGATACCTCAGACAAAGGTTTAATCTCCAAAATATACAAAGAACTCCCACGACTTCACTCTAAGAAGACAACTAACCCAATTAAAAAATGGGCAAAGGACTTGAACAGACACTTCTCCAAGGAGGACATACAGAGGATCCAGAGATACACGAAAAGATGCTGAATATCGCTAGCTATCAGAGAGATGCAAATTAAAACCACAATGAGATACCACTTAACACCAGTCATAATGGCTATCATAAACAAAGAAACAAACAACAAGTGCTGGAGAGGTTGTGGGGGAAAGGGGACCCTAGTTCACTGTTAGTGGGATTGCAGACTGGTACAACCACTATGGAAAATAGTATGGAATTTTCTAAGAAAACTAAAAATGAACGTGCCTTTTGACCCAGCAATTCCACTATTAGGAGTATATCCTAGGAACCCTGAAACACCAATCCCAAAGAACCTATGCACCCTGATGTTCATAGCAGCACAATTCACGATAGCCAAGAGTTGGAAGCAACTTAGATGCTCATCGGTAAATGCCTGGATCAAAAAGCTATGGTACGTTTGCACAATGGAATTCTATGCTGCAGAAAGGAAGCAGGAACTCCTACCCTTTGCAACATCATGGATGGAACTGGAAAGCATTATGCTGAGCGAAATAAGCCAGGCAGTGAAAGACAAATACCACATGATATCACTGTTAACTGGAATCTAAACAACAAAACAAACAAGCAAGCAAACTATGACCAATGACACTGAAATACGGAACAGGCTGACAGGGTCCAGAGGGGAGAGGGGAGAGAATCATAGGGGAAAAGGGGATGGACTCACATGAACAAGTATAAAGGACACATGGACAATATCTAAGGGTGGGGGGCAGAAATGGGAGGGAGGCGGGGAGCATGGAGCGGGGGGCAGGCAGGGTTGGGAATATAAGACAGAAAGCTGTACTTGAAGAAGAATTAAATAAAAATTATTAAAAAAAATTAAAAAAGAAGTTTTGCTTATTTTATGTGTAGATATAGCCTTAAGTTACACATATATCTTTCTATATGATTCATATAGAATAAATGCCTTGTAACTTTACTATGTTTACTCTCAATATATCATTTCCTTAAATATATCTAGAGATGATGTTTTGAATCAGAGTTGGAAAAATACAAAGTATTATCATTTATTACTTCTACATCTTATACTGGGAGACTATGCCTCAACCTCTCTTTGCTATGTGTTGCCCTTCATAGCAAAGCTTTAATAGGCAGCATGTGACTGGAAACAGAAACTTTCATTGTTTTACTGTAATGATGCAGTGTCTCTGGTTAGGTACCTTTCTTTTATTTTTTGTTGTTGTTTAGTTTTTATTTCACAATCACAATCTGAACTCTGCAACCTATCTGGACTTGGGAAGTGTAAGAAATATATGAAACTCAACGATCTGCATTGAGAGCACAAAAATAGAGAATATTCCAAACAGATGGGGGTTGAAGGGGTGCTCTCCCAAGCTACAGAAGAAATGGTCTGATGGTTAAAATAAAGAACAAGTCAAATGTATTAGAGTTGTCCACAGTCAGTGATGGTGATCTTTTAGCTGGTCTGGCCATTCCTGGACCTGTAGTGCTCCATGACTGTCACAACATCCATACCATCTGTCACCTGGCTAAAGACCACATGCTTGCCCTCCAGCCACTCAGTCTTGGCAGTGCAGATGAAAACTGGGAACCATTGTGCAGGGTACAGCATTTGCCTCAGACAAGATGCCTCTTTTCACAGACCATTGTACATTTCAGGACAATGCTTCTTGGTGCTGAGCAGAAGAACAAAGCTTTCAAAAATAGTGATGACTTCATTTTACACTGTAATCTTAGATAAAGCAGATGTGCTCAAAGACATTATTTTGGCACATACCCACACCCCATAATTTGCCAGGGGGACAGCATGCAAATACTTTTTAACTAAGCTGTATTTTGTCACTATAATCCAGTTATGTGGCCTTTTATAACTATGCTTCCTATCTTTTCTTCCTACACATTCATTTTCAGAAATACTTTCTCTTGTTTTGAATTCTATGAAGTCAAATTTATTAAATGTTTAGTTTACCAATGGAAAAAATTAATAAATATCCTAATATAAACAAAACATTTGCACTCAGCAACCAAAATTATGAAATGTTTGTACAAATAGAGTATAATCACCATTTGGTATTTATTTCTGCAAATACTAAATATTGAATCAATATTTTTGGCTTTCTACTTTTTTTTTTAAATTTCCCTTAGAGTGAAGAAATATGGTATGCTATGTTTACAAAAGTTAATTATCTATCTCTCTTAACATGCTGTTACAAAATTTCAATGAAGGAATGCAAGTGGTATAACATACTTAGGATATATTTAAAACATATCCTAAATTAAAACACATTAATTTTAATAACATGAATATTGTAAACCATTTATAAAATACAAAAGAGTAAAAGAAAGAATAAAATCATCCAATCCCACCACCTAATGATACACATAATTTATATTTTGGTGCAATTTCTTCTAATGTTTATTCCTCTAAGTTTGGGGTAATTTTTGAATTTTTCATACAGCTTTAGAGCTTAAGATTTTTTTTTTCTGCTGGACCCTGTATTTTATTCTTTTTTTTTCCATTTTTTTATTTAATTATTTTTCAAGTACAGTTTTCTGTCTATTACTCACATCCCATCCCACCCCCCATCCTCCCCCCTCCCTCCCATTTCCACCCTTCTCAGTTGTTGTCCATGTATCCTTTATATAGGTTCCTCTAAATCCCTCCCTTATTTCCCCTGAAATTCCCTCCCATCTCCCCTCTGGTCACTGTCAGCCTGTTCTCTATTTCATTGTCTTTGGTTATATTTTGCTTGCTTGTTTGTTTTGTTGTTTAGCTTCCTGTTAGAGGTGAGATCATATGGTATTTGTCCTTCAACACCTGGCTTATTTCACTCAGCATAATGCTTTCCAGTTCCATCCATGTTGTTGCAAAAGGTAGGAGCTCCTTCTTTCTTTCTGCAGCATAAAATTCCATTGTGTATATGTACCATAGTTTTTTGATCCATTCATTTACTGACGGGCACCTAGGTTGCTTCCAACTCTTGGCTATTGTAAATTGTGCTGCTATGAACATTGGGGTGCATAGGTTCTTTGGGATTGGTGTTTTAGGGTTCTTAGGATACAATCCCAGCAGTGGAATTGCTGGGTCAAAAGGCAAGTCCAATTTTAGTTTTCTGAGAAAATTCCATACTGTTTTCCATAATGGTTGTACCAGTCTGCAATCCCACCAACAGTGGACCAGAGTCCCCTTTTCCCCACACCCTCTCCAACATTTGTTGTTTATTGCTTTGTTTATGATAGCCATTCTCACCGGTGTAAAGTGGTATCTCATTGTAGTTTTAATTTGCATCTCTCTGATAGCTAGTGATATTGAGCATCTTTTCATGTGTCTCTGGATCCTCTGTATGTCCTCCTTGCAGAAGTGTCTGTTCAAGTCCTTTCCCCATTTTTTAATTGGGTTAGTTGTCTTCTTAGAGTGAAGTCGTGTGAGTTCTTTGTATATTTTGGAGATTAAACCTTTGTCTGAGGTATCATTGGCAAATATGTTTTCCCATACAGTTGGTTGTCTTTTTATTTTAATGCTGTTTTCTTTAGCTGCGCAGAAGCTTTTTATTTTGATGAGATCCCATTTGTTTATTCTTTCCTTTATAGTCCTTGCTCTAGGGGACATATCAGTAAAAATGTTGCTGCGTGAAATATCTGAGATTTTCCTGCCAATGTTCTCCTCTAGGACTTTAATGGTGTCATGGCTTATATTTAAGTCTTTTATCCACCTTGAATTTATTTTGGTGTATGATGTAAGTTGGTGCTCGAGTTTCATTTTTTTGCATGTAGCTGTCCAGTTCTCCCAACACCATTTGTTGAAGAGGCTATCTTTACCCCATTTTATGATACTGCCCCCTTTGTCGAATATTAATTGACTGTAGAGATTTGGGTTTATTTCTGGGCTCTCTATTCTGTTCCATTGGTCTATGTGCCTGTTTTTATGCCAGTACCAGGCTGTTTTGATTACAGTGGCCTTGTAATACAGTTTGATATCAGGTATTGTGATCCCTCCTACTTTGTTCTTCTTTCTTAACATTGCAGCTGCTATTCGGGGTCTTTTATGGTTCCATATAAATTTTTGAAGTGTTTGTTCTATGTCTGTGAAATATGCCATTGGTACTTTAATAGGTATTGCATTGAATCTGTAAATTGCTTTGGGTAGTATGGACATTTTGATGATGTTAATTCTTCCAATCCATGAACACGGTATACGTCTCCATTTGTTTGTGTCTTCCTTGATTTCTGTCTTCAGTGTTGTGTAATTTTCTGCATACAGGTCTTTAACCTCCTTGGTTAGATTTATTCCCAGATATTTTATTTTTCTTTTTGCTATATCGAATGGGATTTTTTTCTTGATTTCTGCTTCTGCTGATTCATTGTTAGTATACAGAAATGCCTTTGATTTCTGGATATTGACTTTGTATCCCGCTGTTTTGCCAAATTCATTTATTAGTTCCAGCAGTTTTTTGGTAGAGTCTATAGGATTTTCCATGTACACTATCATGTCATCTGCAAACAGTGACAGTTTTGTTTCCTCCTTTCCGATTTGGATGCCTTTTATTTCCTTTTCTTGTCTGATTGCTGTGGCTAGAACTTCCAATACTATATTAAATAGAAGTGGTGAAAGTGGACAACCTTGTCTTGTTCCTGATCTTAGTGGAAAAGCTTTCAGTTTTTGCCCATTCAGTATGATGTTGGCTGTAGGTCTTTCATATATGGCCTTTATTATATTGAGGAATGCTCCCTCTATTCCCACTTTGCTGAGTACCTTTATCATAAATGGGTGTTGTACCTTATCAAAAGCTTTTTCCGCGTCTATTGATATGACCATGTGGTTTTTGTCCTTGCTTTTGTTTATGTGGTGTATTACATTTACTGATTTGCGGATATTGAACCATCCTTGCATCCCTGGGATGAATCCCACTTGGTCATGGTGTATGATCTTTTTGATGTATTGTTGGATGCGATTTGCCAATATTTTGTTGAGGATTTTAGCATCTATGTTCATCAGTGATATTGGCCTGTAATTTTCTTTCTTTGTTGTGTCTCTCTCTGGTTTTGGAATTAGGATAATGCTCGCTTCATAAAAAGAGTTTGGGAGTTTCCCATCATTTTGGATTTTTTGGAATAGTCTGTGAAGAATAGGGGTTAGCTCTTCCTTAAACGCTTTGTAGAATTCTCCTGTGAAACCATCTGGTCCGGGGCTTTTGTGTGATGGGAGTTTTTTGATTACTGCTTCAATTTCATTTGCTGTTATTGGTCTGTTCAGGCTTTCTACTTCTTCTTCATTGAGTTTTGGAAGATTATATTTTTCTAGAAATTTGTCCATTTCACCTAGGTTTTCAAATTTCTTGGCATACAGTTCTTCATAGTAATTCCTTACAATCCCTTCTATTTCTGTGGTATCAGTTGTAATCTCTCCTCTTTCATTTCTGATTGTGTTTATTTGTGTCCTCTCTCTTCTTTTCTTAATGAGCCTACTTAAAGGCTTGTCTATTTTGTTTATCTTTTCAAAAAACCAACTCTTGGATTCATTGATCCTTATAATTGTGCTTTTGGTCTCTATGTCATTTAATTCTGCTCTGATCTTGGTTATTTCCTTCCTTGTACTTGCTCTGGGCTGTCTTTGTTGTTGTTCTTCGAGTTCTTGCAGGCGTCGGGTTAGGTTGTTTGTTTGAAATGTTTCTATTTTCTTTAGGTAAGCCTGTATTGCTATGAACTTCCCTCTCAGGACTGCCTTGGCCGTGTCCCATAAGTTTTGGGTTGTTGTGAGTTCATTTTCATTTGTTTCCAGAAACTTTTTGATTTCTTCCCTAATTTCAATCTTGACCCATTCGTTGTTTAATAGCATACCATTCAGTCTCCATGATTTTGGGTGTTTTGGGTTTTTTCCTTTGGGGTTGGTTTCTAATTTCAGTCCCTTGTGGTCAGAGAAAATGCTTGGTATGATTTCAATTTTCTTGAATTTGTTGAGGCTCATTTTGTGTCCTATCATGTGGTCTATCTTTGAAAATGTTCCATGTGCATTTGAAAAGAATGTGTATTTAGCTTCTTTGGGATGAAGCGCTCTATATATATCAGTCAAGTCCATTTCTTCTAGAGTGTCGTTTAATGCTGCTATATCTTTGTTGATATTTTGTTTGGAAGATCTGTCCATTTTTGACAGTGGGGTGTTAAAATCCCCTACTATAATTGTGTTGCTGTCAATATCTTTCTTGAAGTCTTCTAGGATTTTTCTTATATATTTGGGTGCTCCTATGTTGGGTGCATATATATTTATGATGTTAATGTCTTCGTGCTGGATTCTTCCCTTGAGCAATATGAAGTGACCTTCTGGGTCTCTCTTTATGGCCCTTTTTTTGAAGTCTATTTTGTCTGATATTAGAATTGCTACCCCGGCTTTTTTTTCTTGTCCATTTGCTTGGAAAATTTGTTTCCAGCCTTTCACTTTTAGTCTGTGATGGTCTTTTGTCCTGAGGTGGGTCTCCTGTAGGCAGCATATGTGTGGGTCATGCTTTCTTATCCATTCAGCTATTCTATGTCTTTTGATTGGAGCATTCAATCCATTTACATTTAAGGTTATTATTGATAGGCACTTATTCATTGCCATTTTTGTACCACAGTTCCTCTCTGTCTCTCTCTTTTCCTTCCTTTCCTTAAAGCAGCCCTTTTAGTATTTCTTGTAGAGCTGGTTTGGTGGAGGCATATTCTTTTAGACTTCTTTTGTCTTGGAAGCTCTTTATTTGGCCTTGTATCTTGATTGAGAGCCTTGCTGGGTAAAGTAGCCTTGGCTGTAGGCCTCTGGTTCTCATTACTTGAAATATTTCTTGCCATTCTCTTCTTGCTTGGAGTGTTTCCATTGAGAAGTCAGTAGCTAACCTTATTGGGGCTCCCTTGTATGTTACTTCCTTTTTCACCCTTGCTGCCTTTAGGATTCTTTCGTTGTCTTGAAATTTTGCCATTTTAATGATGATGTGTCTTGAAGTGGCCCTCTTTGTGTTCCTCTTGAATGGGACTCTCTGTGATTCCTGGATTCGTATAACTTTTCCTCTCATCAAATTAGGAAAATTTTCCATTGTTATTTTTTCAAGTAGGTTTTCTATCCCTGTTCTTCTTCTTCTCCTTCTGGTATTCCTATTATTCGGATATTATTACGTTTCATATTATCTTGCATTTCTCTTAGTCCTTCTTCATTCTTTTTGAGCCTCTTTTCCCTTTCTTGCTTTTTCTGGGAGATTCTTTCTACTGTGTCCTCCAACTCACTCATCAGATCTTCTGCCTCATCGATCCTGCTTTTCATTCCTTCTACTGTGTTCTTCAGGTCCGAAATTGTATTCTTCATTTCCTCTTGTCCTTTGGTGATAGTTTCTATTTCCTTTTTCATGTTGGTATAGTTTGCAGAGAGCTCATGGTAGCTCCCCTCTAGTTTCTGGTAGCTCCCCTCTAGTTTCTGGTAGTTCATTGTGAGCTCTTTGAATTTCCTGATATCTAGTGCTTTGAATTAAATATCTGATAGCTGACTTTCCTCTGTTTCATCTAACATTATTTCTGAGACTTCCATGTTTTCTTTCATTTGGGCATTGTTTCTTTGTCTTCCCATTGCTTATGAGACTCTTCTTGGTAGCTTCACCTTCTTAAATTGATCTGTTCTGACTCCCTAGGTTTATGGTGTGAACTTCTGTGGTGGAATTCCTGTGAAATTCAGTGGTGCAGTCTCCTGCAGGTATCTTGTTGTTCTTTGCTTCCACCTACTCCTTTCTTTGTGTGTGTATGATCAGCTGGAGGTGGGGGGGCCAAATGGTTTATGACAGGAGGAGAGTACTTTATGATATTTACAGTCACAGCTGGTACAGGTGAGATAGAAAATCTTTAGGCTCTATATAGTGTTAACCGTAATCTTCAACCCAATTTGCCACCTCTAGGAAAGGATAGACCAAAGATAAGTCTCTTGTTGGGGAGGGAAGGCTTGTGAGTTGTATCTAGAAAGCAGTGAGGTTGTGGGTGGTCAGATTTTGAGGTAAGGTGAGTGTAAAGAATAGTAAATAGACGTAGCGCGTGAGCAAGTAGAGTTAATCACTACAGTAATAGAATTCAGGACCCTCTAAAGTGGGCTAAAACCCGAGAGATGTGTTGTGAAGTATTTACAGTGGTATAGAAAGCAACAAAAAAACAAACAAACAAACACACAAGAAAAGGGCAAGAGAAGTGAGGAAAAAGCAATAAGTTTGGGGTGAAAGGAAGAAGGACTAAAACAGGAAAAAAGAAAGGAGAGGAACAGAGTACTGAAAGATACAGCAACAATAAAATTAAAAAATATATACGATTACTGAAAAAAGTTTAAAAATAATAGTAAAAAAAACAAAAACAAAACAAAAAACCCAACAACAAAAACTCCTTCCTTGTTGGTTTCAAACTGTCCATCCTGTTTTTCTGGTTTCGTTGGGACCCCTCTGTGGGCTGGGTTGTAGTTCCAGTCACAGACCCGCCCACCAGCCAGGCTACCAGACTGTGGTGCGGGTGCCCGCCCCCCTGACAGGCTGCCTTGGTCCCAAGGGATCTGGTACCGTCCTGTGGGTGGGTGAGAAGCAAGTCAAGCTGCCTTCACAGGAGAACACCTCAGTCCACTTTCCAGTAAACACTTCTCCAGAAAGCGTGCCTCTCAGCCCAGTCCAATCCCCGACCTGACTGGTTAGGACAATGGTCCTCTCAAATTTCCTGGGCTGGCAGGCTGGTGGGCTGGTGACCACAGAGATCACAACTGAACATGGCCCCCTGTCCTTGCCACCCTCCCTGCACACCTAGGCAGACAGGTCTCTGCCACCCAGCCCCGCCTAGATGGTGAGGGAAGGAGCCAGCTCTTCCAGGGACCCCACAGCCAGCCCAATGTTCCACTGGGTGCTGGGCTCCCTACGAGTTCTCCGTGGCACTGGCCACAGACGGAAGCCTCTACACCCCTAACACAGCGGCAGCAGCGGCTCTGAGGTGTTTTGGGCTGGCCCAGGGCAGCCGGTCCTGCCACTGCTGCTTTTGTCTTTACTCACAGTGGCTGGGCTCCTGCTGAGTCCTCTGTGGCAGACGCCCTGACGCTGGCCATAGACAGAAGCCTCTGGGCCCTGGAAGCTGTGGCAGCAGCAGCTCCGAGGTCTTTACGCACCGGCCAATGGCTGCTGGTCCCGCCACTGCTGCTTTTGACTTTACTCTGGGGTGCCTGGCTCCGGAGGACAGCCGGCCCTGCTGCTGCCGCTTCTGTCTTTACTCACAGGTGCCGGGGTCCCAATGAGTCCTCTGTGTCAGACGCCCCTGTCGCTGGGCGCAGGCGGAAGCCTCTGGGCCTCGACCGCTGAGGCTGCCAAGGCTCCAAGGTCTTTGTGCGCCGGCCAATGGCTGCTGTCCCGCCGCCGCCGCCACCGCTGCCGCTGCCCTAGAGCTTAAGATTTTTAATGCATTTTTATGTTAACCATTATCCTTATGTTCCTCTAAACAACATAATATTAAATGATTGCATATAATTCTATCACTTAGACTTCAGGTAAAAAGCATAGAATTCACAATGCATAAAGTTTCAAAATTACAAGAAGTTTTTTTTTTTTTCACAAAAACTTACAAAGTAGGTTCTCCTAGTCAGTAGGTAGGACTTTCTTATGTATAATTTTTGGAACCCAGGTTCTTACCACCTTGAGACTCAGCCATGAAGTAACCCATTCCAATCAGCCAAAAAGGGAAAATATTATGGAAGAAAAGTTGTTTATGGGTAAAGCAACATTTAAGCAAAACACAATATATGCAAATAAGCTGAGACACATCCATGGGGGAGAACAGCTCCAAGAAGCTTAACATATACCTGACACTCAGAGAGTCATTAGATCAGTTTTCATTTAAGGGCATGACTACAATGTGCTCTGAAGTTGCAATAATTACAGCCCAAGTGCCCATCAGTAGACTAGTGGATGGAAAAGCTGTGGTACATTTACACGATGGAAAACTACACAGCAGAAAGAAAGAAGGAGCTCCTACCCTTTGGGACAGCATGGATGGAACTGGAGAGCATTATGCTAAATGAATTAAGCCAGGTGGTAAAAGAGAAATACCATATGATCTCACTCATATGTGAAATGTAGTGAACAAAATAAAATGATGAACAAAATACAAATAGACTCATAGATACAGAGAACAAACTGACAGCTGTCAGAGGGAAAGGGGAAAGAGAGACTGGATGAAAGAATGTGAAAGGATTAGTCAGAAAACATGTACACATGACTTGCAGACAGACAATGATATGGGGATTGACTGAAGGAGTGGGGATGGGTGAGGAGGACAAAGGGACAAAAAGAGAGGACAACTATAACAGAATAACCAGTAAAACAGTTTAGGGGTGCTTTTTACTATAGAAACTATCCAATAATTCAAGGGTTTGTGATTAAAAAAATCTAAAAACCTTGAATCAGCATTGGTAAATAAGTAGTAGAATGTATTTAATCAGCATCTTGGACTCTTCCAGAATGTAGGCAAAAGGACAAAGGGACAAGAGATTCAAGGAGTCCTAGAGAGTGTTTGTAAAGTAATCAAATATGGGCCCAGATATGCAGGTAATAGATATGAAGCCACGAACTGGCTGATAGACTTCACTAGACTAAAACTGGGAAAGAGAGGAGAAGTTAAGGGCATGATACTTAAGAAGTTAAGTATCAAACAGATGTCTTAACTTTTCAAACATGCCCTGAGTAGAAATCTGATGAACAGAAAACCTTCCTTCCAAACCTAAACTGTTTATTATTTATTAACTTTCACTTTGATTGCAAAAAAGTGGTTAATCTAATGTATGTATTCAGATACTATGACATGAATTTGTAAAATAAATATTTTTTAAAAGATGCACATTACACTTGAAGAATTAATGACATTCTAAATGTATTCAAGTTAGCATATTAGAATGAAAATGTCATTCATTTGAATGCAGTTTTTAGGGAACATGTTAATTAGTCCTAGCTTGCCATGAAAAAAACACGATTTATGCTTCACCAAAAAAGGGGGAAAAAGAGTGTGGCATTTAATGAAATCCTTTGTTCTGAACATGAGAAAGAACACAAAAGATCTGTAATTTGCTCTCCATAAGCTTCTGAAAACTCTACAGCTTTGGAAATAGATTGAATTCAACAGTCCTTACCTAACCACAGGGGGCTGTCAATAAGCATATTTGCATGTTTATTTGCTGCAAAAATCATGTATTGTACTTCAAAAATGGAAGGAAATAGAACTTCCAGTAAATGCCCCATGAGATTCTATCTGCTAACTACCAGCCATGGCATCTCTGAGCAGCTCAGCATGGCCAAGGATAGGTGCCTAATGACTTAATATCCAACACACAAATATCCATCCTGCATGCACAACAGAAAATTAGTGTGGCACCCGCAAAATGTATCTCTTAAGAACTAGCTGATTTTTATATTATGAATGAGTCAGTAAAAAATAAAGTATTTAAAAAAGAAAAAAGAAAGAAGAGAAAGCCCATTTTATATCCACAGGTATTCATCTAATTCTATTTCTTCTAGAAATACACTAGGGGTACTGTCTATGTCTCTCTCTAGAACAGTGAATGTCTCAAGCTCTACATTTATATATTACTCCTCATCTTCATCTCTCTCTCTCTCTTTCACACACACACACACACACACACACACAGTGATTTGCAGTACAGATGTAATTATCAAATGGTTTGCAGTACAAATGTAATTATCAAATGGTGCTCACAAATATCTACTAGTTTGAATAAGACAGTTTGAATAACAGTTTGAATAAGAAACTTCCCTTAGGTTATATGTTAACCTGAAGAGTTTTATAAAACATTCTATGATTCCACCTTCAGAGATACCAATTCAGTAGACCTGGAACTATATGCCAGTAATCTTATCTTGTAAATTGTCCAGATATTTTTTATGGTCAATCAGTATTGCAATTTACTTCCTGTTGGTCTAAGGAGGGCAGTTATGTACTTTTCTATACATTTGGAATATCAACTCCTGCAGATATTCCTCCAGGTCTGGATGCCTAGTGAGGTTTCATCCCACAAGTTGAACATTGAGAAAATCATTGCCTCCCACAGACATACTCTTGGCCAAAGAAACACAAGGTCTATTTCACTCTACATGTGTGGACATTTGCCTATCTAGTCACCTAGTCTGTCCCTTCAATACAAAGCAGAAAAAAAATGTATGTGAGGATGGCCAAAAAGTTCATTTGTTTTTTCCATACACTGGTTCTAGTAGTGCTTAGCTGTCTTCAAATTCATTAGAAACAACTTTGTTTTATTGTATTGTTACAGCTGTCATATTATTTCAAAGACAATGAAACATTTGAGCATCAAATAGATGCATCTTACAGCCCTGGTTTTCCCAGACTATCCATATCCTTCTCTCCTACCTAGTGAAATCTGTAACACATCTTCTTGGCTTCCTATTTTGCTAAGAAAACAACGGCAATTATAAGAAAACATCAATATGCTGTCAACACCACACCTTCTCATCTCTGAGGGTTTGTGCTCATGGACTCTGACTTCTTTCCTATTAGAGGGAAAGCTATCTGTCCAGAGTAACGTCATCCATTTGTGCTCTGGTTCCTGAGCCCCTTGGTACTTTCTCAAAGGCTCTGGTCCTATAGTTATCCTTTTCTCCACTGCATCATGTATTTTCCCCTCCTACTGAATCATTCCCATCAACAAACTTGTTCTTCTTAAATTAAAAAACAAAAAAAGCTCTTGCCCTGACTATGTGGTTCAGTTGGCTGAGTGTTGTCCCAAGTTGCCAAATTCATGGCAGAGAAAAAAATTTCCTAGAAGAATTATTGGATTCCATTTTATTACAACATATACCTAACTAAATGAATCATAATATCCTTTATTTTTACTTTTTTGCCTTAAAACAACCCAAATTTATTTTCTTGCAGTTTTGGAGGTTACAAGCTGACATCTTGACTGTACCACTTTCTGTTGTTATTTTAAAAGCTGCCACAAGGGGGCAATATGTCCAGACCTTGCTGCACCTTCTTTTCCAATCAAAGCTTCAGACCAGTCCAGGTTTTTTTCACACTACAGCTCAGATTTTGACACATTGTAAGTGAGTCTGCGCGGCCCTACAGCCCAGAAATTAGCATCCGGTGACATCCAAAACTTACATAACGTCATGTGCATCACTACAGCGGTCCTCGACCCAGTGTCTGCATTGGTGTCACTTAGAGTACTTTTTTTTTTTTAAAGATGATGCTCAGAGAATGCCTCAGGGTGCGGCCAGTTTCAGTATATTTTAAAGCCTCCCTCAGTGAGGCTATCAAGGATGAGAACAGCATGCAACCCTGTCTCAGGGTATTACAAAATAAACAGTATTTAGGAGTTGGAGGATTTCACATTTTGCCCTTTCCTTTTTTTTTTACTGTCTATAATGATGCCAGTTTCAGGAAACCTTATAATCACAGACCTGCTTGAATCATTTTTCTATTACTATTCTTTCTTGACAGCCCAATATTTAAAATTGAGTTGTCTATATCAGCCTACCTTCTTCTTCAATGTTAAGATTAAAAAAAAAATTTTACATAGGGGAAGGGAGGGAGAGAGAGAGGAAGAGAAACATAAATGTGTGAAAGATACGTGGTTGCCTCTTGCGTGCCCCCCCTGCTGGAGACTTGGCCCGTTACCCAGACATGTGCACTAACTGGGAATTGAACAGTAGACCCTTTGCTTTGCAGAGGAGCCCAACCAACTGAGGCACACTGGTCAGGGTTCAGCCTCCCTTTTATTATATTTATTCCTATCTTGAAAGTTGAATACGTTTTAAAGAGGGCAATGCTGTTTTATTATGATCTCTAATGAATTATTGCTAAGCAGCCTGGAGCAAAGTATGGTTGCAGTGTCATTTCAGCTCAGTGTCATAGACCATGACTGTAATGTAAGATGCTAAAATGCAGATCCCATGAAAAATCATTGAATTAATAAGGAGTGGGACCTGCTGGGATTAAATCAGATCTTGTCACTTCAATTTTAACTTCATGAGCACCACAACAATAAAACATTTTGGAATTCAGAGTGAGTCAAAAATCTTAATATTGAAAGAAAATTTATAATAAAAAGCAGATACTTATTTTGAAGTTTTCACAATGATTTCTCTACTTTTTTTCTTAAGTACCAAAAAGTCATATCACTTTTTTGGTAAGAAAATTATGCACAGACATAGGGAGTTTGTGATACAATAAAACAATTGGCCTTTCAAAATGTATATGTATGTCTATGGTCGTACCATGCTGAACACTCACAATGTCATCTAAAAATGTGTAGGTATATGAGGCCTGTCTAGAAAAAGTCCAGCCATGTTAATATAATGAGAATGATTTGGTTGGCATCATGTAACTGGCAGCCAAGGAGGATGGACTGGAATGTACATGTGTGAACAATGATGACTTCACTATACTAGTCAGTGGGGATAGTAGATGCCATTGAGTGAACACATGTACTGTGTGGTTGTCACATTCAAAAGGACTGAGTGGGTAGAGCAACAAATCTGCATCCAGTTTTGCATTAAGGTTGAACATGCCTCTGCGGAAACTATTCAGATGATTTAGAAGGCTGCAGCTATGGGCAACTGGTGGTTGGCAGCTTCATCACAACAACACACTCACTCATGCATCATGTCTCGTGCAGAGTTTTTGGTGAAACATGAAATTACCCAGGTGACTCAGCCCTTCTACAGCCAAGGTTTTGCCCCCAGTGATATCTGGCTTTTCCGAAAACTAAAATCACCTTTGAAAGGGAAGGATTTCAGACCATCAATGAGTTTCAGGATACTATGATGGGTCAGCTGATAGCAATTGGGAGAACTGTGTGAAGTCCCAAGATGCCTTCTTTGAAGGGTACTGAGGCATCATTGTCCTATGTACAATGTTTCTTGTATGCTGTATCTTCTTCAGTAAGTTTCTCTATGTTTAATGTTACATGCTGGATACTTCTGGACAGACCTAGTATGTCTGAAACAAACGTACATGCAATATTGTAAAAATACACTATTTTCTAAGAAGAGCTTAAAGCTTCAATTCTTTAAATTGTCATTAAAAATCAAAATCTATAACTACCCATCTGATTATGGAAGTTAGACTACCATTTCATCACAAGAAGATTCTATACTATAAATAAAGCATAAAAGTACAAGACTAATTTTAATAAGGGTGAGGTTGTAACTGAACTGAAAAGTTAAAGAACTTTGAGAACCTAGATATTACTATATGTATAAATTATTAAAGCTGATGTAGTATCTGCCACACTTGACATACTCATTTAGGGTTAAAGTGATATCTTCACAAGAGTAAAAAATGGACTGAGTAGGAATTAGCAGCTGGTTGAGTGTCATCCCACAAATTAAAAAGTTGCTGGTGTAATTCCCAGTTAGGGCACCTGCCTGGATTGCGGGTTCAGTCCCTGGTCAGGGAGTGTACGGGAGGTAACTGAATAACATATCTCTCTCACATTGATATTTCTCTCCCTCTGTTTTTCTGTCCCCTTCCCTCTCTCTCAAAATAAATAAATGAATCTTTATAAAACTTGGCATCTTTCATATTGAGAGAAACAGATATGTTCTTAATTCTAGTTGGCAGGAATGATTTCAACAACTTCAGACTTATACTTGGCCTTCTCCTTCCTTTCTTTGTGGCTAAAGTGTCTATATTTTAAAATGAAAGAAATAGAAAACTTCAAACTAAATATTTCAGAGGTCTGTCAATGACTAGGGTCCAGGGCTAAGTCTATGACCAATTTTATAAGTCAGTCTGCCTTCAGGGGCTGAAAAGCCAGGCTTTGGCCGGGAGTTCAGAAAAGCTAACTAACCCTCCCAGGGACTGAATCCTCAACTTCTACTTCATTAAAACAAAACTCAAACCAAGTGCACTAACCAGTCCCTGGAAAGGCTCAGTCTCAATGAACGAACCCATTTTAAATATGGAAAATGCTGGGAGTCTATGTGTGAAATCCACAGAAATTAAATCAAAGCTGTTCAGAATCAGCCAATAGGGAATCTCTGAGGAGCCCTGAGAGGTTAGAAATATGGTCAGGAAATAACTAAAATTCATCTTGAATCAAAGCCAGATAAGAGGTTAGAAATATGGTCAGGAAATAACTAAAATTCATCTTGAATCAAAGCCAGATAACCTCACAAATTTGCAGCCAATTACTCCCAGACAGAAACAATTACGAATTGTTCTCCTTTTGGAGAACAGAGAGGCCAAGTCACAGGAGGTTTCAGCTAAAATTCAGGGATAGATAAGGGCCCAGGGATATTTAGGGATGAGTGTAAAGGACAGTATATTGGTATGAGACATTGAGAGATTCGAAGGAAAATACATTTGCAACTAACAAGAACAACAAATAGTACTGCATTGTCAAATTATCACAAATGAACCACCTAATCACTAAAATTTATTTGTAATCCCAAATCCAAGACTCATGGTACTTTTCTAGTCATTCGTGGATGTGTGAGGAGAGGCGTGTACTCAGCTGAGAGTGAACTAGGTGGTTCACTGCCTTTTTGTTTCACCTCCTTCATCATGTAAACAAATGTCTTTTTCGTGGGCAATTAAGTGCCATACTTTCACATCTGTGTGCTTTTTGTTGGCGATTTCACTATGCAAAATGTCCTGCAAGTATAGGGCTGAAGTGATGTTTAGTAATTAAGGAGAAAATACTGTTAGATAAGCTTTGTTTGTACATGAGTTATAGTGCTTTTTGCTACAAGATCAATGTTAATAATTCAACAATATATATTAAATAAGGTGTCTATAAATGGAAAAACACATAAAACAAGATATGTATTGATCAGTTGATGAAAATTTTGTGACCAGGAATCTAATGGTATATTTGCTTACGCACAGTAGTTCACTATTCAATAATTGGTGTTTGCAATGACTATATAGAACATAACTACCACAAGTAATGAAATTCAACTGTATTTCTAAAGTTTTTTGCTAGGAGAAATCTCAGTGGGCTGGAGTATTGTTCCAATACACCAAGGTTGCATGTTCAATCTCTGGTCAAGGCATGTTCAAGAATCAACTGATGAATCCATGAATAAGTGGAATAACAAATCAATGTTTCTCTCCCTCCCTCCTCCCCTCTCTAAAATCAATCAATACAAAAGTTAAAGATTATTGCTAGGAATAAAGGAAATCATATGTACCAAATACTTAGCACTATATTATATTGTGTTAATGCTGTAATGACAGTGTGGGTAGTTTTTCCATTTTCCAATCTTTCAGGCCATTGGAATAGCATAGTCCCACTTCAATGAATTAAATGACTTCTTGCCTCAGGCAATATGAGAATGTGGCTCAATAGCCCATATGTAGAAATAGTGTTAGACCAAGCAGTGACCTACTCAAAAAGAAATATTTCAAGTTCACTGCAAAGCAGTTCTCCTTCGTCAACTCTGGTCCTAAATAACCTATCTTGCAAATTCCACTGGATAGTTTTTCCTTTAGCTGCATCTATTTTGTGACTTTAATTTCAGTGGCCCTTATATATTTTCTAACTTGTCTATGCACTTCTCTTTATGCCTCACCAATGGAAATAACAAAGTTTAATTTAACAGTCAGTAGTGTTTATTCATAATATCCGAATTTAAAATAATATGCCATTTATTGATCAATTCTTTCAGACTGTGAAAATGTCTCTTAAAGTCAAATACAACCTAACTGCTATACAGAAATTCCATTTTTGAATTTTTAAAAGATTAATGTTTATACATCATGTAACAGACTGCTGCCAAGATAATTGTCAAAATTCTGCTTCAGACATTCTGTATTTTTGACAGCTGAATACTTAGAACTTATTTTTACTGCGTTTCTAGTATGCAATAGTTTATATTCTTGACATTCATCAACTGCTTTGTTACTTATTTTTAGTGCCATAGCAAGCCTGAACAACCAACGCTCTTTTGAAAGGCCACGAAATAATGACTTCTACAACAAAAAGCTAAATGTTGCCCATATCTTAGGGAGTAAAAGATAAAATCCGCATTTGAGCCTGAAAATCATGTATACACTCTTTTGATTTTGTGTCTTACTCCTACCCAAATTGTAAGAACTGCTCGCCTATCACAATCAAAAGACTCTGAGTATTTTTCTGAAATGTCTTGGAATATTGCTTTGAATCTAGCCATGGCAACCAACTGGGAAAATGAAAATCAAAAAGTTAGCTGATTTACCATTGTTTTTACCCTTCAAATGATAAAGGATTTTTAAATTTTTTTAAAAAAAATTTAAAAATATTTTATTTATTTATCTTTAGAGGGGAAGGGAAGGAGAGAGGAAGAGAAACATCAATGTATGGTTGCTTCTCGTGCATCCCCTGCTGGGAACTGGCCCCTGCCGGGAACTGGCCTGCAACCCAGGAATGTGCCCTGACTGGGAATCGAACCGCGATCGTCTTGTTCGCAGGCCCGCGCTCAATCCACTGAGCTACACCAGCCAGGGCACAAACGATAAAGGTTTTAAATAATTTATGCAGATATTTAGGACAGAAAGTACTTTGCACCTGATTTAATCCTAAAAATAGTCCAAGTCTAGGCTTAGTTGAACGTTAACCATTATTTCTAAATCATACTTGAGGCCTGTCCATTGGCTTTGAAACTTTTCTATGTGGATAAAAGGCGGGGGCTGAATGAAGGTAGAGAGAGAGCTACACTGACAGAGAGAAAAACATGATTCCACTTCTCTGCTTATATCAAGGACACATTCAAGGATACAATGATGATTTCTCTGAAATATAAAACTTTTCCTCCCAGGCAACCCCACTAAGCTGAATAAATACATTTCTTAAAATGTGGAAGTCTGGATTTCTGCCAAGATGGAGGCATAAGTGGAAACACTGTGCCTTCTTCCACAACCAAGTTTAAAGACAACAAAGGTTTAGTAAACAAAAATGCAGCCAAAACAGAAAATTGAACTATACAGAAGTCTGACAACAAGGAACCATTCAACCAGACTGGTAAGAGGGGCAGAGCCAGGAGTAGAGCAGGTCAGGCAGGAAAGATCCCCCGACCCAGGTGCCCAGGCAGCCGTAGATGGATCCAAGGTGTGGGGTTGTAACAGGCAGACCCAGTGACGGTGCAAGGTGGCAGGATGACCACGGTCACACATTCACATGCAGATAAACCAGCAAAGGAGCAAGCAGTGAGGCAGACTGCGAAGGCCCCAGTGGCTTGAAGCAGCAGATGGGGCCATCATTGCTCCTCTCTGACCCCGTCCCCACATACAGCATCACAATCCAGCAACCTGGGTTGACCCACCCTAGTGAACACCTAGGGCTCTGCTCCCCATACATAACAGGCACCAACAGTCCAAAATATGGCTCAAGAACTCAAAGCCCCAGAGCCGATAACTCTAAGGGACCAAGAAACAGCGAACCTCTCAGATGCACAGTTCAAAACACTGGTGATCAGGATGCTCAGAGAACTGGTTGATTATAGTCACAAATTAGAGGAACATATGAAGGCTAAACTAATTGAAATGAAGGGAAATGCAAAGGAAAGCAATAGTGATGGAAAGAAAACTGGGACTCCAATCAAGGGAGTGGACCAGAAGGAAGAAAAAAAAATGACCAAACAGAAAAATATGAAGTAACAAGAATTCAACAAAATGAGGAGAGGCTTAGGAACCTCCAGGACATCTTTAAGCATTCCAACATCTGGATTATAGGGGTACCAGAAGGGGAAGAGGAACAGCCACGAGTGGAAAATGTATTTGAACAAATAATAAAGGAGAACTTCCCCAGTCTGGCAAAGGAAATAGACTTCCAGGAAATCCAGGAAGCTCAGACAGTCCCAAAGAAGTTGGACCCAAGAAGGAACACACCAAAGCACATCATAATTACATTAGCCAAGATGAAAATGAAGGAGAGAATCCTAGAAGCAGCAAGAGATAAGGGGACAGTCACCTACAAAGGAGTTCCCATCAGACTGTCAATGGATTTCTCAAAAGAGACCTTCCAGGCAAGAAGGGGCTGGAAAGAAGTATTCCAAGTCATGAAATCCAAAGACCTCCATCCAAGATTGCTTTATCCAGCAAAACTTTCATTTAGAATGGAAAGACAGATAAAGTGCTTCTCAGATAAGATCAAATTCAAGGAGTTCATCATCACCAAGCCCTTATACGAAATGTTAAAGGGACTTATCTAAGAAAAAGAAGATAAAAAAGATGAACAGTGAAAGGACAGCAAACTCACAGTTATTAACAACCACACCTAAAACGAAAGCAAACCAAGAGGACAGCTAGATCAGGAGCGGAACCATAGAAATGAAGATCACATGGAGGGTTAGCAACAGAGGAGTGAGAGGAGGAGAAGTGGGGAGAAGATAAAGAGAACAAATAGCATAGATGGTGGGGAGAAAATAGACAGGGGGAGGGCAAGAATAGAATGGGAAATATAGAATCTAAAGTACTTGAGACACATGGTCATAAACTAAAGTGCGGAATGGTGGGAGAGGGGGTGTGCATGGTGGAAAGGAATAAAGGGGGGAAATAGAACAACTGTAATGGCATAATCAATAAAATATATAAAAAATGTGGAAGTCTGAACTCAACTATATGAGTGTCATATAATTATATTGAATTTACCTTTTTGTACAAAGGAAAATGAGAAATTAAGAAAGATATAGTTATTATCAACATAAAGTTAACTGAATTCAATATAAAGAAAAGTATTTTTGCCTGAAACAATATTCTTTGTATGTTTTCACTGTTCATACATACTTTCCTTGAGACATTTGCATATTAAATGAGATTTTTTATTTTATTTTATTTTATTTTTTATCCACAGCCAAAGGCATGCTTTTTGATTTTAGAGAGAGGGGAATAGAGAGGGGGAGAGAGAGAGAGAAAAAAACATCAATGTGAGGGATGAACATCGATAGGTTACCTCTTCTCAGTGCACCGACCAGGGATCAAACTCATAACCCAGGCATGTGTCCTGACCTGAATCTGTGATGTTCCGGTTTGCAGTATAATGCTCAACCCCTGAGCCACATTGGCCAGGGTGTAAATGACATTTTTAAATATCATTACTTGGAAAATAAAACCTTGAGAATTCTGTATGAAATATGAACATCTGTGTGCGCCTGGTTACACACACACAACAAAAAGGGTTAGATCCACTTAGCTGTTTAATACCATGGGAACAAAATCAACTGATTAATAGAAGTTTTACATACCCCTAAAGGCATTAAATAAGTACAATATAAGTATCACCTACCTATAACTATTGAGCAACAATGACAATTTTAGACCTGACTGGTGTGTCCCAGAAAACAAAAGGTCATCGGTTTGATCCCTGGGTTGCAGGTTTGGTCCCCACATGAGAGGCAAGCAATCAATGTTTCTCTTCTCTCTAAATATGAATAAATAAAAATTTTAAAAACAATAAGCATTTTAAGCCAAAGCCTTGATTTCATTAACAAGGATTATGATATTGCCCTAAAAATCACCTCTGTTCTGTTGTCTGGTTATACAATGCTTAGTCAAGCTAACATCATAGTGTGGATGTTTTAAAAGAAAGGCTAATATGTAACCTAAAACAGCCATTAAAATAATAAAACAAAGAGTTTCATCTAATAAACCAACCAAATAAAAAAGTGGAATCATTAAAGTATTAAATTATTCCAAAAAACAAATCAGGAAAACAGGAAAAAGAACATATGAGATAAATAAAAAGTGATTTAAATAATTAATATATTTAAATTATTATAAATAATCTCCTTCCTTGTTTAAATGCTCCAGTTAAAAGTAAGATATCATCACAAAAAGTCAGAGATCTTCTTGTACAAATAAAGCAAAACTATATGCTGCCTAATTGGAACCTACTGAAAATATAAATACACAGGATGGTCCTGGCTGGGTGACTCAGTTGGTTGGAGCATTATCCCATCCACCAAGAAGGTCATTGACATACCTGGGTTGTGGGTTCAATCTCAGTTGGGGTGCATGTAAGAGGCAATCGATTGATGTTTCTCTCTAACATTAGTGTTTCTGTCTCTCTGTTTCCCTCTTTCTCTCTCTCTAAAATCAATCAACATGTCCTTGGGTGAAGAATGAAAATAAGTAACAAAGTGTATATTAGTTTGCTGAAGCTGCTGTAAAAAAGTACCACATTCAGTTGGCTTAAAGCAACAGTAATGTATTATGCCGTAGTTGTGGAGCCTTGTAGTCTACAAACAAGGTGTTAACTTTAGAGCTCTGGGGGAAGTCCTTCCTGGCCTCTTCTTAGCTTCTTGTAGTGGTGGGAAATCGTTGACTTATGCTTGCACCAAACTAATCTTGTTTCTGTCTTTACATCATCCTCCTCTGTACGTGTCTGCCTCTGTGTCCAAATTTCTCTTTTATAGGGACACTAGTCTTATTAGATTAGGGCTCACTGTTAAGGCCCTCATTTAAAGTCACACTGTGATGTTCTGGCATTTGGGAGTTCTGAACAGCCTATCTTTCTGGGAGAATACAATTCAACCTCATCAGTAGCCAAGTCTGTGGCAAATCTGCATCTCTGTGACCAATCCACTACAGCTCTAAGAGAGATGGATAACATTAAAGTTAGTGTTTCTGCCTTTGTCAGTCTCAAGGAAACTAACGCATCAAGTATTTCAAGTTAGCCTAATGTTGGATTGGTTTTGTAAACAAAGCGTCAGCAAAAATTAGTAAAATTAACTGCAGAGCAGAAGCAAAATGATTTTAAAAACTTCTCAGTTACCTGCCACAATGATTACTGGAGTGCAAAATAATACTCCAGAGTCACTATAAGACATTTCATGCTTTCTGCAGCCTCTACTAAAAGATGGAATTATTATTAGCATTATTTTCTTTTTTCTTTTTAATATCTTTTTTAAAATATATTTTATTGATTATACCATTACAGTTGTTCTATTCCCCCCTTCATTCCCCTCCACCCGCACACTCCCTCCCCCACCATTCTCCCCCTCTTAGTTTATAACCACGTGTCTCAAGTTCTTTAGATTCTATATTTCCCCCACTATTCTTGCCCTCCCCTTATCTATTTTCTACCTACCGTCTATGCTATTTTCTGTACCTCCTCCCCACTTCTCCTCCTCTCACTCCTCTGTTGCTAACCCTCCATGTGTTCTTCACTTCTATGGTTCCACTCCTGATCTAGCTGTCCTCTTGGTTTGCTTTCGTTTTAGGTGTGGTTGTTAATAACTGTGAGTTTCCTGTCCTTTCACTGTTCATATTTTTCATCTTTTTTTCCTTATATAAGTCCCTTTAGCATTTCATATAATAAGGGCTTGGTGATGATGAACTCCTTGAACTTGACCTTATCTGAGAAGCACTTTACCTGTCTTTCCATTCTAAATGAAAGTTTTGCTGGATAAAGCAATCTTGGATGGAGGTCTTTGGATTTCATGACTTGGAATACTTCTTTCCAGCCCCTTCTTGCCTGGAAGGTCTCTTTTGAGAAATCCATTGACAGTCTGATGGGAACTCCTTTGTAGATGACTGTCCCCTTATCTCTTGCTGCTTCTAGGATTCTCTCCTTCATTTTCATCTTGGCTAATGTAATTATGATGTGCTTTGGTGTGTTCCTTCTTGGGTCCAACTTCTTTGGGACTGTCTGAGCTTCCTGGATTTCCTGGAAGTCTATTTCCTTTGCCAGACTGGGGAAGTTCTCCTTTATTATTTGTTCAAATACATTTTCCACTCGTGGCTGTTTCTTTCCCCCTTCTGGTACTCATATAATCCGGATGTTGGAATGCTTAAAGATGTCCTGGAGGTTCCTAAGCCTCTCCTCATTTTGTTGAATTCTTGTTACTTCATATTTTTCTGTTTGGTCATTTTTTTTTCTTCCTTCTGGTCCACTCCCTTGATTTGAGTCCCAGTTTCCTTTCTATCGCTATTGATTTCCTGGACATCTCCCTTCATTTCAATTAGTTTAGCCTTCATATGTTCCTCTAATTTGTGACTATAATCAACCAGTTCTGTGAGCATCCTGATAAACAGTGTCTTGAATTGTGCTTCTGAGAGGCTGGCAATTTCTCGGTCCCTTAGAGTTATTGGCTCTGGGACTTTGAGTTCTTCTTGCGCCATCTTTTGGGCTGTTCGTGCCTGTTACGTAGCAGGATCGGAGCCCTAAGATGTTCACCAGAGCAGGGCAACTCAGTCGCTGGGTTGTGATGCATATGGGGGCGGGGTCAACGAGGAGCAATGGCGTCTGGTCGGCCGTCTCCCGCTGCGGCCTCCACAGGTTCGGTAGCTGCCACCATCACCGGGTCCATGCGTTTTGTACCACTGCACTCGAGTGTGCTGCCGCCAGCCCTCACCCCCTGGGGCCTGTGTGGTCCATCTCACTGTGGGCGAATGTGCGACCGAGGTCAGTCTGCCCTGCACCCTGACTGAGTCCGGGACACTTTCGTGCCTAGGTCTGAGGATCTTTCCTGCCCGACCCTGCTCCGCTGCTGGCTCCACCCCTCTTACCGTCCCCGTTGATGGATTAGTGGTTGTCTGACTTCCGTATAATTCAATTTTCTGTTCTTTGGCTGTGTCTTTGTTCTCCAAACTTTTGTTGTATTCAAACTTGGTTGTGGGAGAAGGCACAGTGTTTCCACCTATGCCTTCATCTTGGCAGAAGTCCTATTAGCATTATTTTCATTCTGTGCACTCCTTTTTAGTCCCAATTTCTGTTTTATTCTCACTCAGGGATCTTTTGTTCATTGTCTTTTAGAAAGAGAGAAATGGACAGAAGAAGGGAGAGGGTGAATCATGCATTGCTTGCCTCCCCCACGCACCTGGTCTGGTGATCAAACCTGCAACTGAGGCCTGTACCCTGATGGGAAATCAATCTATAAGCTTTCAGTTACAGGTCAACACTCCAACCAAATGAGCCACACAGTTCCATTTTGAGAATTATATCCATGAAAGTCATATGTGATACTATCTTATCACCTGAAATTACACCCAAATATTCTTCATTATAGAGCATAAACCACTGATCCACTTCCTCTCCTTGTCAGATACAACTGTTAACTAATATTTTACAAAGAAGGCAAAAACACAGTGATTTTTCTTACAGGGGAATTATTTATACATTTTAAGAATATGTTTCCTCTATTTTCAGAGAGAGGAAAAGGGAAGGACAAAGAGGGAGAGAAACATCCATGTGTGGTTGCCTCTCACATGTCCCCTACTGGGGACCTGGCCCACAACCCAGGCATATGCCTGGACTGGGAATCAAACCAGTGACTCTGTGGTTCACAGGCCGGCACTCAGTCCAGTGAGCCACACTAGCTAGGGCATATTTATACTTTTATAACTAAGAAACTATTATTAAAAATATTTATTTGGTTGAGTTGAAAATAGGGAAGTGATTAATTCTTCCTCAATTTATTATCATCAAAGCTCTGAGTTCAAATAACTTTTGTTTAGCATTTTATTTTTTTGAGCACTTGATGTTTTTATTCTTTTGGCTAAAATATCTCCCTTTACAAAATTTAAATGAACACAAAGATCTAGTACATAAATATGTATTTATTGTTTTTTAAAATATGTATGTTTGTTTATTATTTTAAATAATACATGCAAAGGATAGGTTTGGGTGTCACAAAAGGAAAAGTGTAGAATACATTCCTGTTTAAGTTTAGAAAAATTTTCTTTTCCAAAGAAGATATTGGAATTGGAACAGCATAGTATGTACACAGTCAGAGTGGGCTGTAAACTCATAAATGAGTTTAAGGCTATAATGGATAGACACTTTACAATAATAAATTCCATATTTTAGAGTAATATTTCAGGGCTGGCAATTGGAACAGTGGTGGCCCAGTTGGACTGATTGGCACTGAATACAAGATTTTGTCAACAATTGTGTTTCTTGATTCATCATGGACTCGCTGATTGATTAGATACTGGCTGCACACCAAAGTATTTTGGTAAGTATAAGCTCTTCCTTATAGGTGTTGGTGCCCCAAACCAGGTACCTCTCCCCAGCAACTTGAAAATAGTTTATCATCTTTGATAAATTTATGATAAACTATCACCTTTGTACCACCTGGCCACTGCTCACAAAGAAATGGAAAAACAGTTTGACTTCTTGGTCCTTTATCCTCCTGTCAAAGAGTCATCAATGAGGAAGTTTGAAAACTTTCTGATTCTTTTCTTAAAAATCCTTACCTGAGGATATGCTTATTGATTCTAGAGAGAGAAGGGAGGGAGAAAGAGAAAAGAGAAACAGACCCTCTAAGAATATGTACAAAATCCATGTTTGCTTAAGGTGCTGTCATTTCTGAAAATCTGTATGAAACAAAACAAAACCTGGCAGGGAAATGGAGAAAACATTTGCAGGTGATTAAATTGCATAAACTCAGCACCAGGGAGCAGCAATAGTCCAAAGTGGATACACAACTGTCACTTCTAGCTCATTCTTAATTCTTTCTATGCCCACTGTTAAGGCAAGAAGCCAATCTTTGATTCTTACTTGGATAATGCTTTAGGACTGAATGTTCAAGGAAATTAAAAAACAAAAAGATTTTCTTTTTTCAAACAATTAAAAACTATAATAACAAAAAGTCAGTATCAACTAATTTATCCCCAATCTTCTGACAATGTTTTCATCACCCCAAGATCAGTTAGACTCTTAATTTTTTCACAAAGAAATGGGGATCAATCTTTTGCATTGCTATGTGAGCTGACCCTGGACCTTTTCAGCTCACTATTCCTTAGATTGAAAGGTACACTTCAGCTCTGAGAATTCAGTACATGACTCCTGGCTTTGATCTCAGGTTGCTCCCCACCACCCAACTGATTACTTGTTCATACTTTTTCTTGTCCATGACATAATCATTACATCCTGGACCACAACCTTGAGGACAACTTGCAAACCTCTGAGAATATCAAAAGAATTCAGATGAATACACACACACACACACACACACTAAAATTTTCATATGCTTTATATGAATTACCAAAAAATGAAAGTAAGTAGGATTTTAGATCAATTACTAGATAAGTTGTTTAGAATATCTAAACTCACTGTATATGCTGCCAACCCTTTATTGGCATACAAGCTGGGAGAATATGCAATTAAAATCCCACAGTGATTCAAACCATTATGCTAGTAAGTTTCTATTTCTTCATGTTAAAAGAATATGGATTCTAAAAACACAGGAAACATTATCTTCCTTTGTAATTTGTCATAGAGAATTGTCTACACCAGGAATTTTTTTAACCAAGTGGGTCCATGCATCATCCTGGGTTGGGTGTCGTCCTGCAAAAAGAAAGGTCCCTGGTTCAATTTCTGGGCTGCAGGTTTGGCCTCCAGTACAGGGCATGTAGGAGAGGCAATCAATTGATGCATCTCTCTCACATCAATGTATCTCTCCCCCTCTTTCTCCTCTAAAAATAAATAAGGAATATGTATAAAGGACTCATGTAGGGGATAAAATCAAGGGTGGGAGTTGGGGTGGGCATGGGTGGGGTGGAGGAAAGTGCTGGCTGGAAAGTGGAGACAATTGTACTTGAACAACAGTAAACAAATAAATAAAAACAAACAAATAAATAAATAAAATCTTTTTAAAAAGATACTTTAATCATGTTACAAACTACGTTAAGAAACATACCAAGTATAGAATTCTTTAATCCCAGGATTGATCTAGCTTATATTTCCCTTGGTTTCTCTGATTTCATGCCTTGCATACAAAGCACAGCTAGGGTTGCATTAATGATCAAAAGGCTAAATTTGGACATATAGATATCTATCACAAACTTACAGTCAATGACACTTTGTCTGAGACCACACATCAGTGATAATTTATGTAACTAGAAGGATGAACAATCTAATCAGCACATGCATAGCCAATTTTATTGTATACCCGACAGCTTAATGGGTTTTGTTTTAATTAGGATACTGGAATTTTCAAACTAATTTCCTTTGCCTCCTTTGTATTCCTTATTGCTGTTTCTTCCATATGCAGTAGGAATTGCTTACCACATTAAACTCTCTATCCCATTAGATACACCATATCTTCAAGTGATAATTGATCTTTCAAAAACTCAAGTTTACTGGGTCAAAAGGCATGTTCATTTTTAGTTTTCTTAGAAAATTCCATACTGTTTTCCATAGTGGTTGTACCAGTCTGCAATCCCACCAACACTGAACTAAGGTCCCCTTTTCCCCACAACCTCTCCAGCACTTGTTGTTTGTTTCTTTGTTTATGATAGCGAATCTGACTGGTGTTAAGTGGTATCTCATTGTGGTTTTAATTTGCATCTCTCTGATAGCTAGTGATATCAAACATCTTTTCATGTGTCTCTGGATCTTCTGTATGTCCTCCTTGGAGAAGTGTCTGTTCAAGTCCTTTGCCCATGTTTTAATTGGGTTGCTGGTCTTCTTTGAGTGGAGTCATGTGAGTTCTTTGTATATTTTGGAGATTAAACCTTTGTCTGAGGTATCATTGGCAAATATGTTTTCCCAAACAGTTGCTTCTCTTTGTATCTCGATACTGTTTTCCTTAGCCATGCAGAAGCTTTTAATTTTGATGAGATCCCATTTGTTTATTCTTTCCTTTTTATTGGGAGTATATCCTAAGAACCCTGAAGCACCAATCCAAAAGAACTTATGCATCCCGATGTTCATAGTAGCACAATTTATGATAGTCAAGAGTTGGAAGCAACCTAGATGCCCATCGGTCAATGACTGGATCAAAAAGCTATGGTACATTTACACAATGGAATTCTATGCTGCAGAAAGGAAGAAGGAACTACTACCCTTTGCAACATCATGGATGGAACTGGAAAGCCTTATGCTGAGCGAAATAAGCCAGGCAGTGAAAGACAAATACCACATGATATCACCATTAACAGGAATCTAAACAACAAAACAAACAAGCAAGCAAACTATGACCAATGACACTGAAATACGGAACAGGCTGACAGGGTCCAGAGGGGAGAGGGGAGAGAATCATAGGAGAAAAGGGAATGGACTCACATGAACAAGCATAAAGGACACATGGACAATAACTAAGGGTGGAGGGGCAGAAAGGGGAGGGAGGTGGGGAGCACTGGGGGGGCCAGGGCTGGGAATATAAGACAGAAAACTGTACATGAACAGGAATTAAATAAAAATAAAAATAAAATAAAAACAAAAAGAACTCAAGTTTACGTAAAAACTGAAGAAAATGTCCTTTAAATCCCACAGAAGAGATAAGCTTGAAACACCTTATTCTGTTTCTTTCTAATTTACACAACGAAGAAATAATTTTCTTCATAGTTCAGAGTGAGGGAACACTTTCTAGGACGGCAACATGGGATATGGGACATGGGGCAGATAAACACTAAGAACAAAGGCTAAAAGGGCTTCTACTAAAAAGGGAGAGAGTGCTGTGAAGACACTTACATTTTATTTTATTTTTTAATTTTAATTTTTTGTTTCAGAGAGGGGGAAGTAGGGGCAATTGAACTGGCGAACTTTTGGTTTACAGGATGCCACCCAAGCCAACTGAGCTACACCAGCTGGGGTAAAATACAGTTATTTTTAAAAAAATTATTTTTCAAGTACAGTTTTCTGTCTTTTAGTCCCATCCCAGCCCACCCCCCTCAGTGCTCCCCACCTCGCTCCCATTTCCACCCTTCTCATTTGTTGTCCATGCATCCTTTATATATGTTCCTCTAAATCCCTCCCCTATTTCCCCTGAAATTCCCTCCCCTCTCCTCTCTGGTCACTGTCAGCCTGTTCTGTATTTCAATGTCTTTGGTTATATTTTGCTTGCTTGTTTGTTTTGTTGTTTAGCTTCCTTTTAAAGGTGAGATCATGTGGTATTTATCTTTCAACACCTGGCTTATTTCACTCAGCATAATGCTTTCCAGTTCCAGCCATGCTGTTGCAAAGGGTAGGAGCTCTTTTCTTTCTGCTGCATAGCATTCCACTGTGTATATGTACCATAGCCAAGAGGTGGAAGCAACCTAGGTGCCCGTCAGTATATGAATGGATCAAAAATACAGTTATTTTTAATCATCTAGCAGCTTTTAAAAAATCCTCACCCTAGGACATGGTCATTGGTTTCAGAGTCTGTCTCTGATTTGGTTGTTAGTTCACTTTGTTCATCAGATTCCACATGAGTGAAATCATATGGTATTTGTTTTTTTCTGACTGGCTTGTTTCACTGAGCATAATGATATTCAGGTCAGATAGCTCTGGGTAGGGGAGTTTGGGTGGCTGGAGGGTTGAGAAAAACAAGAGAAAGAAGTCATGGACAGGAACAACAGTGTGGTGATTACAGGGGGGAATGGTGGGTGAAAGTGGAAGAGGGCATGGAGGGATCAACGGTAATGAAAAAATATAATAAAAATGAACTACTAAAAATAATAATAAAAAATTTTAAAACTCCATGACTACAGTAGCTATTTCTGGGAAAGAAGAAACAAAGGGAGAAGCAATCTATTAAACAGAAGAGTTCTTTCCTCCACCCTTTGCCAAAAAGTATTCTGCAGTGACCTGGCCACATGCCCATTTAATAACCCTACAATTCAATAGGGAGGCTGAGGTGCTGGCAGCATTTGGACTGAAGAACTGCTGAGGTTTACTCCGGGCAGAAAGCACAGGCTATTGAATTTTACATTGAATGTTCTCTCTGGTTTAGGCTGAGGATCCAACCAACCTTATTTTGGCAAAATGTCATTATAAAAGACATTCTTGCATGAGTTTCTCATTAAGACTTAAGGAAAACCAATCCCCAACATTGGAATTTGCCCATAGGTATCCTTTAAAAAATTTCATCATGTTAAACTCTACTGCACTTATATGAAGATAAGGTCCTGAAAAAAGTTGGAGATTGTGAACATGAATTCAGACCTGACTGTAAATAAGGCTAGAATAGGGGCATTCCAGAAAAAGATCAAGTTAGTTATTATTCTCATGCAAGTGTTGCAGGGTACAATAGCCTGAAGCTCTTTCAAAAAGACTATCTATGGATGACAATTCAAGGAAGCAACCACTACAGAAAAAACACCCACCACAAAACCAACACTCCCAAACCAGCTGCAGCTGATCTCTATTCCCCCTTGAACAACTCTTAACTCTACCTTCAACTACTTAGATTTGATAAACATACAGTTACATTTGATTTTCTTTGTCATCTTCACACTGTATGCAGAACATACCTGCAATATTTTCTATACTGAAAAATCTTTAAATAAACTGAAAGGGACAGGCCTGTTGCATTGAAATAATAAGCATGTTGATTTCTGAGAAAGACTGCATCATATTCATAAGGATAAAACAAATCCACATCCTTAACATGCTAAATAAAAGCTCTCACAGCAATGTTCCCTGTCTGGTCCAGTTGTCCACCCAAAATCCAGACAATAAAAACAAAGAGAAGGAAGAAAAATAATTGTTGAAAAAGAATCCAGCATGTTAACACAATGACTTACATGAAACCAGCTACAAATTTCAATCAAGAAAAAAAATATTTCCCATCTTCACATTTTCTCCTTTCAGCAAACAAATGAATAAAGAATTCAAAAATATACTTTTAGCTCATTCTGAAACATAAAGAGAAATCAAATAAACCATTTTTGCTTAGCTTGTCTGGCTTGCATGTTCCCATTCTAGCCTCTTCTAATCCCAGCCAGTGGGTCTATTTTCCTTCTCAAAACAACTCAGTCATACTTTAGCACTTGAGCTCCTATTTCAAAAGATCTCTGACTCAGCTTCAGGTCACTCTGACTATTCCCTTCCTCTATTCTTAGAGAGTTTAAGTCTCAGTTCTTTGTGCTTCTGCCTTTCAAAGGATGCATTTCTATACCTCAGGGCTGAATTTGTACACTCTACAGCTCAGTCTCTCAATGGCTGACTGCTAATCCCAGTGAATTCTGAGTCACTGGTGTTCAGAGTTGTTGGGGTCTTTTCTACCATTCCCTTTCTTCTCCTTGAGACTGTTCAATAATATTGGGGGTGAGCCCAGGAATCTATATGTTTAAAACTTCCCAAATTAGCCCTGGCTGGTGTAGCTCAGTGGATTGAGCACAGGCTGAGAACCAAAGGGTCACTGGTTCAATTCCCAGTCAGGGAACATGCCTGGGTTGCAGGCCAGGTCCCCAGTAGGGGGCGTGTGGGAGGCAACCACACATTGATGTTTCTTTTCCTCTCTTTCTCCTTCTCTTCCCCTCTCTCTGAAAGTGAATGAATAAAATCTTTTTAAAAAACTTCCCAAATTATTATAATTTGTATTAATGTTTTGGAAACACTGTCCCTAGGTAGACCAGTTATCTGTAGTTAGGTCTCTCATAAGAACTTTCACAGCAAGTTGTGCCCATTTACTCTCTCATGTTTTCATTTTATTTTCATTTTTCTTCCATTACCATTTATACCCCCAAACCCTCCTTCACCTCCACACTACCCCCCAAACCCCACACTGTTGTCCGTGTCCATGAGTCCTTTTTCCTTCTTACTCAAGCCCTCCACCCCACACCACCATACCTGTCATTCTGCTCTCCATCAATGAGTCTGTCCCCATTTTCCTTGTTAGTTCACTTTGTTCATTGGATTCCACATATGAAGGAAATCATACAGCATTTGCCTTTCTCTGATTGGTTTATTTTACTTAGCATAATGGTCTCCAGGCCCATCTATACGGTCACAAAAAGTAAAATTAGGTCTTTTTAATGGCTGAGTACTATTCCATTGTGTAAATGTCCCATAGTTGTTTTATCCACTCATCTACTGATGAACACTTGGGCTGCTTCCCTATCTTGGTGATTGTAAATAGCACTGCATTGAATATAGGGGTACTCATGCTCTTTTGAATTGGTGTTTTGGGTTTCTTCAGATATATTTCCAGAAGTGGAACCACTGGGTCCTCCATGACTATTCTGGCTAATGAATACATGATATAGTTCATTATATAATTTTATTTTGTGTGTCTATGTAAATATTTTTCATAGGAAAGTTATTAAAAGGAAACTTTCTTTAAAGCAAATGCTAACTAATAAATATTAAAGGAATAATGAAGTTAGATAATCACCATTTTGCAAGCATAATGTGATTAATTCAGGCAAGGATATGTATGCTAAAGTCATTGGGTAAAAGGATTTTTTAAATTATTTATTTATTTATTTATCTTTAGAAGGGAAGGGAAGGAGAGAGGGAGAGAAATATCAATGTATGGTTGCTTCTTGTGCATCCCCTGCTGGCAACTGGCCCCTGCTGGGAATTGGCCTGCAACCCAGGCATGTGCCCTGATGGGGAATCGAACCACAATCTTTTGGTTCGCAGGCCCATGCTCAATCCACTGAGCCACACCAGCCAGGCAGTTGGGTGAAAGGATTTTAAGGAACAAGATGTTCATATGTTTTCAGAGTACCACCTCACAGTTTACTTATTAATATCTAAGGGAAAGTTACATTTACCAAAAAAAGGTGAATTTAAAGGCAGATAATAAGTGATCAATCAAATTTAGTATCACCAATAAGATGTCAAATTGTCACTGTGTGCTTTCTGGTGTTATGTAAATACACAATGTCACCTGTGCAGTAATCCTATCAAAAATGTTTAATCTAAATTTAATAATGAGGAAGCAATTACACAAGACAAATCCAATTTATACTATTTTTACAAAATAACTGGACTGAAATTTTCAACATGTTAATGTTCTGGTTAGATATGGAATCAGTTACAAGCAACAACTAAAGAGCATTATTAGAATAATTAGGGACATTCGAATATGGTTGGTATAGTAGATAACATTTTTACACATTGAAATTTCTTGGGTGGTAATAATTTTGTATTTAGGTAAGAGAAAGTTCACATTCTTAGGGGTTACATGAAGCTGAAATACTTAGGTAAGGTGCCATGATATTGGAAGCCCTTACTTTGAAAGGGCTGCAGAAATGTGCATGTGTGTGTGTGTGTCTGTCTGTCTGTCTGTGTCTTTATGTCTCTATTTAAAGAGAGGAAAAAAGAAGAGAAAGCAAATGTGGCAAAATGTTAAAACCTGGGGGATCTAGTTGGGAGATATTATATGGGTACTCATTATTCCACTTGTTTAACTTTTCTGTAGATTTGCATGTTTTCAAATAAAAAATTTGGAAAAATGTATATAAAAAAGAAATAGTGAAAAAATTAGTAGGTTTATGAGAGCACAATATCTCCTTTGAAGAATAAAGTGTATGAAGGCCATTTTCTCATTATTTATCTTAGAGATTTGAAATTGCTTAAAGTGACATATTACTATATTTAAAAATCATGAAATTTTTATTTAAACTTCCATAACAAAATCTAATGTCTTTTAACATACTTCATAAAATTAAAATTAACAAGTTATTAAAATAATAATTCCAATAATGAGACAGGCAATTACTTTGCTATCTGATATACATATTATACTTTTATTATTTTGCTTAAAATGTCATGGCTGAAGGACCATGGAAATTCATTACTTAATCCTGTTCTTGGATATTGCAAATTAGCAAACAGAAATTTACAAAAAGTAAAATGACTTGTGCAAAATCCCCCCAATTTCCTTAGTTTCAGTTTTTCTGCATTTTTGCATTATTTGTACATTAAATCCTGGTCAGGTTTTGCTTTTGGGGGGCATAGATTATCACAAATTAACTCATTTCAAATGTATCAAGAAAACAAAAGATGTTAAATCTAATCTGGAAAGTCATTTCTTGACTGTATCTGCATTATGTATTATATTTGATATTATTATCTGCATAATTAAGATCTGTATTATAATGTATTTGAATCAGTTAAATCATTTGTTCTGAAGGATAGGCATAGAATTATGCCATACATTAAGATCTGCAGGATATATGAGTCCATATGACATGTGTGGAAATTAAATTAAATTTCATTCATTCAGGCAGTGAAGCAAAACAGAAATGGTAAAAGCAGTGAATATATTTGAGAATGTTGTTCCTTTAAGATTATAAATAGTTACACAGTAATTTAGGAATTAAGAAAAAGGGAAAGTTATTGAATTTTTATTACAAGTAAGGAAAGAATTGAGAAATTACACCCCAGTGCATATTTAAATGAAATTTAGTTTCCTATTGAGCACCCAAAGGACTAATAATTTTTTTAATTTTAATTTTTATTTAATTCTTGTTCAAGTAGTTTTCTGTCTTATATTCCCAGCCCTGCCCACCCCCCAGTGCTCCCCACCTCCCTCCCCTTTCTGCCCCCCACCCTTAGTTATTGTCCATGAGTCCTTTATGCTTGTTCATGTGAGTCCATTCCCTTTTCTCCTATGATTCTCTCCCCTCTCCCCTCTGGACCCTGTCAGCCTGTTCCGTATTTCAGTGTCATTGGTCATAGTTTGCTTGCTTGTTTGTTTTGTTGTTTAGATTCCGGTTAACAGTGATATCATGTGGTATTTGTCTTTCACTGCCTGGCTTATTTTGCTCAGCATAAGGCTTTCCAGTTCCATCCATGATGTTGCAAAGGGTAGGAGTTCCTTCTTCCTTTCTGCAGCATAGAATTCCATTGTGTAAATGTACCATAGCTTTTTGATCCAGTCATTGACTGATGGGCATCTAGGTTGCTTCCAACTCTTGGCTATCGTAAATTGTGCTGCTATGAACATCGGGGTGAATAGGTTCTTTTGGATTGGTGCTTCAGGGTTCTTAGGATATACTCCTAACAGTGGAATTGCTGGGTCAAAAGGCACGTTCATTTTTAGTTTTCTTAGAAAATCCCATACTGTTTTCCAGAGTGGTTGTACCAGTCTGCAATCCCACTAACTGAACTAGGGTCCCATTTCCCCCACAACCTCTCCAGCACTTATTGTTTGTTTCTTTGTTTATGATAGCCATTCTGACTGGTGTTAAGTGGTATCTCATTGTGGTTTTAATTTGTATCTCTCTGATAGCTAGTGATATCGAGCATCTTTTTATGTGTCTCTGGATCCTCTGTATGTCCTCTTGGAGAAATGTCTGTTCAAGTCCTTTGCCCATTTTTTAATTGGGTTGCTCATCTTCTTTGAGTGGAGTCGTATGAGTTCTTTGTATATTTTGGAGATTAAACCTTTGTCTAAGGTATTATTGGCAAATATGTTTTCCCATACAGTTGCTTCTCTTTTTATTTCGATACTGTTTTCCTTAGCCATGCAGAAGCTTTTAAGTTTGATGAGATCCCATTTGTTTATTCTTTCCTTTATATCCCTTGCTCTAGGGGATGTATTAGTAAAAATATTGCTGCGTGGAATATCTGAGATTTTCCTGCCAATGCTCTCCTCTAGGGCTTTAATGGTTTCCCGGCTTATATTTAAGTCTTTTATCCACCTTGAATTTATTTTGGTGTATGGTGTATGTTGGTGCTCGAGTGTCATTTCTTTGCATGTAGCTGTCCAGTTCTCCCAGCACCATTTGTTTAAAAGGCTATCTTTACTCCATTTTATGTTACTGCCCCCTTTGTCAAATATTAATTGACTGTAGAGAGTTGGGTTTATTTCTGGGCTCTCTGTTCTATTCCATTGGTCTATGTGCTTGTTTTTATGCCAGTACCAGGCTGTATTGATTACAGTGGCCTTGTAATACAGTTTGATATCAGGTATTGTGATCCCTCCTACTTTGTTCTTTCTCAAAATCGTAGCTGCTATTCGGGGTCTTTTCTGGTTCCATATAAATTTTTGAAGTGTTTGTTCTATGTCTGTGAAATATGCCATTGGTATTTTAATAGGTATTGCATTGAATCTGTAAATTGCTTTGGGTAGTATGGACATTTTGATGATGTTGATTCTTCCCATCCATGAACATGGTATATGTTTCCATTTGTTTGTGTCTTCCTTGATTTCTTTCTTCAATGTTGTGTAGTTTTCTGCATACAGGTCTTTAACCTCCTTGGTTAGATTTATTCCCAGATATTTTATTATTGTTTTTGCTATATTGAATGGGATTTTTTTCTTGATTTATGATTCTGCTGATTCATTGTTAGTATACAGAAATGCCTTTGATTTCTGGATATTGACACTGTATCCCGCTGTTTTGCAAAATTCATTTATTAGTTCGAGCAGTTTTTTGGTAGAGTCTATAGGATTTTCCATGTATACTATCATGTCATCTGCAAACAATGACAGTTTTGTTTGCTCCTTTCTGATTTGGATGCCTTTTATTTCCTTGTCTTCTCTGATTGCTGTGGCTAGAACTTCCAATACTATATTAAATAGAAGTGGAGAAAATGGACAACCTTGTCTTGTTCCTGATCTTAGTGGAAAAGCTTTTAGTTTTTGCCCATTGAGTATGATGTTGGCTGTAGGTCTTTCATATATGGCCTTTATTATATTGAGGAGTGCTCCCTCTATTCCCACTTTGCTGAGTACCTTTATCATAAATGGGTGTTGTAACTTATCAAAAGCTTTTTCCACATCTATTGACATGGTCGTATGGTTTTTGTCTTTGCTTTTGTTTATGGGATGTATTACATTTACTGATTTGCGGATATTGAACCATCCTTGCATCCCTGGGATGAATCCCACTTGGTCATGGTGTATGATCTTTTTGATGTATTGCTGGATGTGATTTGCCAATATTTTGTTGAGGATTTTAGCATCTATGTTCATCAGCGATATTGGCCTGTAATTTTCTTTCTTTGCTGTTTCTCTATCTGGCTTTGGAATTAAGGTGATGCTGGCTTCATAAAAAGAGTTTGGGAGTTTCCCATCATTTTGGATTTTCTGGAATAGTCTGTGAAGAATAGGGGTTAGCTCTTCCTTAAACGGTTTGTAGAATTCTCCTGTGAAACCATCTGGTCCGGGGCTTTTGTGTGATGGGAGTGTTTTGATTACTGGTTCAATTTCATTTGCTGTTATTGGTCTGTTCATGTTTTCTGCTTCTTTTTCATTGAGTTTTGGAAGATTATATTTTTCTAGAAATTTGTCCATTTCACCAAGGTTTTCAAATTTCTTGGCATACAGTTCTGTATAGTAATTTCTTACAATCCCTTCTATTTTTTGGTATCAGTTGTAATCTCTCCTCTTTCATTTTTGATTGTGTTTATTTGGGTCCTCTCTCTTCTTTTCTTAATGAGCCTACTTAAAGGTTTGTCTCTTTTGCTTATATTTTCAAAAAACCAACTCTTGGATTCATTGATTCATTGGATTCATTGATTCATTGATTCTTCTGTCCTTTTAGTCTCTATGTCATTTAATTCAGCTCTGATCTTGGTTATTTCCTTCCTTCTACTTGCTCTGGGCTGTCTTTGTTGTTGTTCCTCAAGGTCCTGCAGGTGTCGGGTTCGGTTGTTTGTTTGAAATGTTTGTATCTTCTTTAAATAATTCTGTATTGGTATGAACTTCCCTCTGAGGACTCTGAAAGGACTAATAATAATAAAAAAAGGGGATTAATACTTGAGCCTTCATGAAGAGAATTATATATGCATGCAGTTGATAGTCCTTATACCAATATTTAATCTGGAAATTTCTCCAGGTAATTTACATCAGGGACTATTGCCTGAGTCAGGGATTCAAGTCACATATTTAATGAGAAAATATGAATTATAACAGATTTGTTATAAAAGGCTGAGGAAGAACACAAGGGGGAAACAGATTGAAAGTAAAAATGAAGATGTGTCCGGTAAAGAGTCTATTAATAAATGCTAACATACAGTCAGAATCAGATAATAACATTAAAGTGGCTCTGATTTGACACTGATTCTATTTCATTGATTTGATTTTATTCTAAATATTGTTTTTTCTTGCCATTTAGTAGTATAAAATGTTTTTTCTAATAGTTTTGACATATTTGTAATTTCCCCAAATTATTTTCTATCTTACTGATTTATGCATTATATGCTAATGTAATAAATATTCTGAATTAGATACCAACACTTCTGATAATATAGTACACACACACATATATATATACCCATGGTATATTCAATTATATTGATGATATAGTACAATATATAGGGACTACTGAATTTTCACCGATGTGAAGATTCTTTAAGATAAAATGTATGTTAGGATAAAAGGTATGGATTATTTGCATTCTACATAGCTGAAACAAGAATTAAAAAGGGCCAGATTTTTATAGAATGAGGATATTTCAAAGGTCCTTTTATTGAGAATTAACATAACATATCATTTGTCCTAATGAGGGCTTTGGAGTTCAAATTTCCCCACTTTTGAGGAGTACATGTGATCAAGCCCACATGGCTACTGAGACAAAAATGTGATTTACACTAAATGCAGTGACTAATGGGCATTCCATCACCACTGCCTAGGCAATCCTATGTTAGTAAAACTTTACCCCTATCAGAATAAGGAGCAAAGAGGCATACTCTCCATTACTCATTTTAATTTCAAAATGATAAAGCTAGCAGAGTGAAAGAATTGTCACAAATCATTTTGAATATCTTCATAAAAATTTCTACCTACTGGGGATACAGGGAACTGCTCTTTGATTCTGTATAATAATTTTTTCTGATAGAAGATGGAAGGTTCAAATGTCCTCACTTTTAATATTTAGAGATGGACAGTCAGCTAAAGAATAAAATTAGGCAGACAGAGCTCATTTTTAAAGAGTGGATATAGTAGTCCCCCAATATAAACCAAAGTCTATATATACTATGTGTTTATGTATGCATACACACTTATGATAAAGTTTAAATTAAAAAATTAGGCACATTAAGAGGTTATCCATAACCATAATAAAACAGAACAATTATTAAAATATACTGTGGTAAAAGTTATGTGAATGTGGTCTCCCTTTCTCTCTCAAAATAACTTATTGTACTATATTCACTATTCTTCTTGTGATGCTGTGAGATGATAAAAAGCCTACATGATGAAAGGAAGTGAAGTAAATTATAAAGGTACTGACCTCCTGACAACACGTCGGGAGACTCATCAAGCCTTGACAATGTTATGCCCTCCACCCATGAACGTCATGCCTATTCCAACCTAATTAAGTACTTATCATGTACTGTGGCTGTAACTTTTATGGTTTATGTGCTAAAAAACATAAACAGCACAAATGTCTTCTTTCTTCTTCACAATTTTGTGGCAAGAAGATTTTTCTTACCATAGATTTTAGCAACCTCAGCTTACGATTTTTCTCTTTGCTTATTAAGTTGAGAACTTTCACCTTTTCACCAAAAGGAAGCACTTTATGGCTTCTCTTTGACATGTCCACATGGCCATCATTACTACTCTTGTGATTTAGGGCCATTATTTTTTTTTATATTTTGTGTAATCAACTGAACTTTATTTTTACTTTGCTAACATTTTATTTTATTTTATTTTATTTTTAAGTTTACTATTTTATTGTATTTTTACCATATATCTCCCTATACCTCTTCACCTCTTTTCCATACCCCAGCCCAGGCAATCACCACACTGTTTTCCATGTCCATGAGTTTGGGAAATGTAGGTGAAACCAGCCAATAAATTGAGAGAATGAATTTTGTTCTTGAATCTTTATTAACACAGCCTTAACATACTAAGTGTCAGAAATTGTGATAGAAAATAAACTAAATAATCCAGTATGCTAGGAAAACATTTGTTATGAGGACTTAGCCTGCATCCCCATGGAGATTTGCATTTAATCACTTGGGAAAAAAAACACTATTCAAAGGAAATAAGGTGTTTTTTTTTTTTTTAAGTAGGCCTTTCAAAATGCTGAAGAGGTTTGACTCAGTGGTCATTTCTGAGCTGCAAATTGTGGAAACCTAAGAATACAGCCAGGGGACGGTAAAGTACTTGCTACAGAAGAGAAAGAATGCAAATTAGCAAACGAGTAATCAAAGTGGCTTAATAGCAGATAACAATTTATCTTTTTTTAGTAGGATAGATATTTTTTTTGAGAGAGGGATGAGGTGAGGCAGAAAGAGAGGGAAAAATAACAATGTGAGAGAAAAGCATTGATTGCTTGCCTCTCACATGCACCCTCAGTGAGGACAAAACCCACAACCCAGGCATGTGCCCTGGCTGGGACCCAGTGCACCACCCTTTCAGATACCAAGAATAAAGTAAGGTATCAGCACATAATTGTTGGCAATATGAAATATAAAATACTCGATTGTACAAGTTCCTTTGACTTGGTGTTTCAGTATTCTTAGGGTATAGTCCCAGCAATGGAATTGCCAAGTCAAAAGGCAGTTTCACTTTTAGTTTTCTGAGGAAATTCCATACTGTTTTCCACAGTAGCTGCACTACTCTACATTCCCACCAACAGTGTACGAGGGTCCCCTTTCCTCCACAGCCTCTCCAATGCTTGTTTATTGATTTGTTTATGATGGCCATTCTCACCAGTGTGAAGTAGTATCTCAATGTGGTTTTATTTATTTATTTCTTAATATATTTTATTGATTATGCCATTACACTTGTCCCATTCCCTCCTTCATTCCCCTCCACTCTGCACATGCCTCCCCCCACATTCCCCTGCTTTAGTTCATGTCCATGTGTCATAAGTTCTTTAGCTTCTACATTTCCCACACTACTCTTGCCCTCCCCCTGTCTCTTTTATAGCTACCATCTATGCTACTTATTCTCTGTACCTTCTCCCCCACCTCCTCCTCCCACTCCCTTGTTGTTAACCCTCCATGTGATCTTCATTTCTATGGTTCCACTCCTGATCTAGCTGTCCTCTTGGTTTGCTTTTGTTTTAGGTGTGGTTGTTAATAACTGTGAGTTTGCTGTCCTTTCACTGTTCATATTTTTCATCTTCTTTTTCTTAGATAAGTCCCTTTAGCATTTCATATAATAAGGGCTTGGTGATGATGAACTCCTTGAACTTGACCTTATCTGAGAAGCACTTTATCTGTCTTTCCATTCTAAATGAAAGCTTTGCTGGATAAAGCAATCTTGGCTGTAGGTCTTTGGATTTCATGACTTGGAATACTTCTTTCCAGCCCCTTCTTGCCTATAAGGTCTCTTTTGAGAAATCCATTGACAGTCTGATGGGTACTCCTTTGTAGGTGACTGTCCCCTTATCTCTTGCTGCTTCCAGGATTCTCTCCTTCATTTTCATCTTGGCTAATGTAATGATGATGTGCCTTGGTGTGTTCCTTCTTGGGTCCAACTTCTTTGGGACTGTCTGAGCTTCCTGGATTTCCTGGAAGTCTATTTCCTTTGCCAGACTGGGGAAGTTCTCCTTTATTATTTGTTCAAATAAGTTTTCCACTCATGGCTGTTCCTTTTCCCCTTCTGGTACCCCTATAATTCAGATGTTGGAATGTTTAAAGATGTCCTGGAGGTTCCTAAGCCTCTCCTCATTTTTTTGAATTCTTGTTTCTTCATTCTTTTCTGTTTGATTTTTCCTTCCTTCCTTCTGGTCCACCCCCTTGATTTGAGTCCCAGTTTTCTTTCCATCACTATTGGTTCCCTGTGCATTTTTCTTCATTTCACTTAGTGTAGCCTTCATTTCATTGACTTTGCGACCAAAATCAACCAGTTCTGTAGGCATCCCAATTACCAGGGTTTTGAACTGTGCATCTGATGATAGGTTGGCTATCTCTTTGTTGCTTAAAAGTATTGGCTCTGGGGCTTTGATGTGTTCTTCCATTTGAGCCATAATATTTTAGTCTGTTCCTGCCTGTTATGTATGAGGGACAGAGCCTTACGTGTTCACCAAGGCGGGGCAACCCAGTTGCTGGGTTGTGACACTGTATGTGGGGGCGGGGTCAGAGAGGGAACAATGGCACTTGTTCTGCTCTCTCTTGGATTTTAGTCCCTTCCCCCACTTCCCACAAGCAAACTGGGCCCTTCTGGTGCTGGTTCCCGGGTGGGTGGGCTTGTATACGTTTTAGGACCCTGTGGGTCTCTCCAACGAACTCTCCAGTGAGGCTAGGAGTCTCTCTTAGTACTTCAGCCCCCATAAGTGTTTGCAATCAGTACTTTTAGGCTTTAATTCCTGGCACTGGGGCCCTGTCTTACTGCCTGTTTTTTTTTTTATCTTTTTAAAAAAAATATTTTATTTATTTATTTATTTTTAGAGGGGCAGGAGAGAGGGAAAGAAACATCAATGTATGGTACTGCCTGTTTTTTGCATGGTTTATCTGTGCGTGAATATGTGTCCTTGGTCAGCCAACTGCCTTGCATATCTCACTGGATTTGCCTGTTTCCTCCCTGCACCCCCCGCCCGTGGTCCGCTAACCACCACCTTTTCCTGCTGTGACCCCTCTCTGCCAGCTGCCAACTTTGCTCCTCTTACTGGTCTGGATGAATGGTTGTTGGACTTTGGTACAGTTCAACTTTCTGTCTGTTTTGGTTGTGTTTTTGTTTCCAAATCTTTGTTGTCCTTAAATTTGGTCGTGCGAGGAGGCAGTGTTTCCACCTATGCCTCCATCTTTTCTGGAAGTCTCATTGTGGTTTTAATTTGCATCTCTCTGATAGGTAGTGATGCTGAGCATCCTTTCATATGTCTCTGAGCCCTCTGTATGGCCTCCTTAGAGATGCGTCTTTCAGATCCTTTGCCCATTTTTTAATTGGAATGTTTGTCTGGAGTGGGGTTATGTGAGTTCTTTATGTATTTTGGAAATTAAACCCTTGCCTAATGCATTGGCAGATATATTCTTCCATACAGTCTATTCCCTTTTCATTTTGATGATGTTTTCTTTAGCCATACAGAAGCTTTTTAATTTGATATAGTCCCTTTTGTTTATTTCTTCCTTTATTTCTCTTGCCCTCTGAGATATATCAGCAAAAATACTGCTATGTGGGATGTCTGAAAATTTTCTTCCTATGATTTCCTGTAGGACTTTTATGGTATCATAACTTACTTATAGTTAAGTCTTTTTTCCATCTTGTGTTTATTCTGGTGTATGGTGCAAGTTAGTGGTTGAGTTTCATTTTTTTTGCATGTAGCTGTCCAGATTGCCCAACAGCACTTGTTGAAGAGGCGATTTTTAGTCCATTTTATGCTTCTGCCCACTTTGTTGAATATTAATTGAGCATAAAGACCTGGATTTATTTCTGGGCTCTCTGTCCTGTTCCATTGGTCTATGTGTTTGTTCTTTTGCCAGTACCAGGCTGTTTTGATTACCCTAGCCTTGCTGTATAGTTTGATATCAGATATTGTGACCCCTCCTACTTTGTTCTTTTTAAAAATTTCTGAGGCTATTTGGGATCTTTTTTGGTTCCATAGAAATTTTTGGAAGATTTATTCTAGATCTGTGAAATGTGTCATTGGTATTTTAACAGAAATTGCACTGAATTTATATATTGCTGTGGCTAGAGGGATATTTCAATGATGTTGATTTCTCCAATCCATGAACACAGTATATGCTTTTATTTATTTGTATATTCCACAACTTATTTCTTCAGTGTTCTCTAGTTTGAGTACAAGCCTTTTATGTCCTTGGTTAAATTTATTGATATGTACTTTATTTTTCTTGTTCTTATAGTAAATAGGACTATTTTTCTTAGTTTGTCTTTCTGATCCCTATGTTCATAGCAGCATTATTTACAATAGCCAAGTGCTGGAAACAGCCTAAGTGCCCATCAGCAAACGAGTGGATCAAAAAACTGTGGTCCATTTACACAATGGAATACTATGCAGCAGAGAGAAAGAAGAGCTCCTACCCTTCATGGCAGCGTGGATGGAACTGGAGAGCATTATGCTAAGTGAAATAAGGCAAGCAGTGAAAGACAAATACCATATGATCTTACTTATAACTGGAATCTAATGAACAAAATAAACTAACAAGAAAAACAGAACCAGAGGCATGGAAACATGGAACAGACTGACAGTGGCCAGAGGGGAGGGGGGAAGGGGTTCATGGTGGAAAGAAGGGTAAGGGGCAAGTCAAGGAATATGTATGAATGACCCATGGACATGGACCATGGTGGGAGAATTAACTGTTGGAGTGGGGCAGGTGGGGTGGAGGGAGGCAAAAAGGGGAAAAATTAGGACAAGTGTAATAGAATAAACAATAAACAATAAAATAAAAAATTAAATACTCAATTGTAATACTTTATTTCATATATTTTGAAACTAATAACACTGAGCCCTGATGGGAGTGGCTCAGTTGCTTGGGTGTTGTCCCATAAAGTGAAGGTCACCAGTTCATTTCCTGGCCAGGGCACCTGCCTGGGTTGTAGGTTTGGTCCCTATCCAGGAGCCATGTAGAAGGCAGCCAATCAATGTTTCTCTCCCTTTCTTTCTCTCTCCCTTTTCCTCTCTCTAAAAATAAATAAATAAAATGTTTAAAAATTAAAAACAAATGAAAAGAAAATTAATGCAATGAAAAATAGTATGAGCATTTTTGTGTTAAAATCCAAGGTATGAAACTCACATAGCAGTACGATGCTGATCAAACTTCTTAAGTTATTTAAATCTTGGATGATGGAATTTAGTGATATTTGCTTTAAAAATGTCCAGGAACGTGATATAGCATATGAAAAATGCTATATGGTCTCAGTACCTAGTAGCACCCAGGAAATGTTTCATCATTTTTCCTTATTTCATAGATAGCTATGGTCTGACTACAAAGATGTTTCTTGCCTCTCTGCTGGAAGCAATGGTTATTGGTTCTGTAAAAGGTATGCCTTCTCTTCTTCCCTCCTTGCCAATATATCCTACCCTACTGAAGTAAAATATCCTTGAGGTTGAAACTGGAAAATCAGCAAGCCATTCCTTTACCCACATTAGAAGTGAGGAAAGCATAACTCTAGGTCATCACTAAGGCTAAACAACTGCAAGTCCAGAATTGTTTGTGAATGAAAGACATTTCTTAATATCCTATGCTACCAGCCCTCCAACCTTCATAAGCCTTCCACTCAGAGGCAAGAAAAAGAAAGATGAAAAGAACACCTTTGTTTCCTTTTGAACAGCAAAGAACATGGCAGCAGCCTAAAAAGAAGCAAACTGTTCTTTCAGTCTATGAAAAGAAGAAAAAAGGACTCTTATACTATGATGGACAGAAATGTCAAATAAAATTAGACCAAACTGTAGAGTTAAATCCAAAGAAAAACTGCATTTCCCTCTAGCCATCAGAGACTTTTCCCATGACCATTGCTAATGATCTGAGTCAAAAGAAAAAGGCAAATTTAAAAGTACATTGGAAAGAACTGTGTATGTGTGTGTGAAATTTTAGTACATGGTAGGCACTAGGTTCTAGGGGGGAAAGGTTTAATGTTCTACAAAGCAAGTCTTTAAAGGACGTGAAAGAAGAAATGTTACCTTTACCATGGAGAAGGTTACCTTTTTATCTCAAGATAGTCAAGGAAACATTTTGTCCTTTATAACTGATGTTTAGGGACTTTCATCCTTTTGGTAAAAGAGCTTATGAACTGGCGGAATTCAAAGTTAAAGTTAAGGTACAGGTTTAATGGAAACTCTTTAAGCAATATGGTTTGGAATTGATATTACATTATGTAGGCAGCTGTAATCCAGAGCCTAGAAAAAAATGTTTTCACAGAGTTATTCCACAAAGATACATTTCTGGTGTTCTCCAGAATTATATGGCATTAACAAAATTTTAAATTCTAGAACCAAAGAATAAAGTAGTATATAATATACCATTCTCACCCCTCAATAAGTATAACTCCCCTTCCTTCAATTATATGGATTCACTGTGCTTTCAGAAAAAAATTCTAACAATAAAAAATTCAGCAGAGTGAAATCAGACATTTCAGAAGGCTACAGAAACAAATACCCAGAAACAGGGAAAACTACCCCAGGTTCACCACTATGCGTGGTGGTAGAGCAGAAGGTTTCTGGGGTCAAGTAGGCCAATCTCTGGTGGTACCCCATTCTACAACCTAAGCTCTAACTAACTCCATAGGGATTCAGAAGGGTGTTTTCACTTAGGACAAAGGGCTGCTGAGGACAAACAGTTTCCATGTAACGTTTTTCTCCAAAATGACTCCTTTCATAAAATCAAGTGATGACTTCTTATTGCGATTAAAATATGGCTCAAACACATTCCTCTGTAATCTGTCCATCAGCACCTTTTCTTTGTGTTTTCTGCTCCCTCTGGCTGTAATGTTCTCCCTACTTTTCATCATTCGGAGTTCAGGTCAAATGTTACCTTTTCTAAAACACCATCTTCAAACCTATTCAAAGTAAGCCCCAATTCTGTTAGCACTCCCACCATTCTCTGCACCATTAACTGGTTTTATTTTCTTCCTAACAGAAGAGTCTCAATACATATTTGCGGAATAAAGGAACACATTATAGAATAATTCTTGAAAGTGCCTCTTCTTCCAGGTAACTGTGTGGAGGTCTTAGACTATTGCAGAATCTATATTAAAACAAAGGGAAATCAATAATTTCCCCCCAAATTTTGTAATATATAGTATCAAAAAGAAAAAAATTCCAGATCCCAAGTTGATTTAAAAAAAAAAACTTTCATCTAATACGTATGATGACAAAAACTCTATCATGATTCTTACCAATAACTGTCTTCCTTAAAGACAAAAAAAATTCTTGAAGAATTGCTTTTGTCTTCCTTCAAGAGTACAAAAGGGAGAGGAAATGAAACTGAGGATCCTCCCCTCAGAAATGTCACTTTGCTTGACACTTACAAGTTAAATTATACTGAATGGACTGAGGATATAAGTTCTGTCACTAAGTGAGCGGGTGAACTTGATCACTTTAGAGGTTTTATTTGTGACGTTGGAATGAGAATGTCCACTTTGTATAATTCACAGATCCTACTGTGAACTTCAAAGTAAATAATTCTTGGTAAAAGACTTTTTATGCTGTAAAGCACCATGGAAATGTAAACTGTAACTTTTACTAAAGTATTGCATTTTCTTAAAAGAATCACTAGGATATTTTTGCATAATGTTGAAGTGTTTCTAGAAAACAAGCATTTTGTTTGCCTATTAATATTCAAATCCAGTCAAGATTCTACCTTGATATATCTTTAATAGCTTCTCTAGATCCATGTAGACATATAAAGGAATTATTTTGTGATAGTAAGAACAAATTGGAACTGCTTCCCTTGTGTAGAGAAGACCACAAATTCATGTGTTAAGATTATGCTAAGTTCACTGGTTAAGAATCAGGACTAGGGCCCTGACCAGTGTGGCTCAGTTAATTAGGCCTCAACCTGCAAAGTGAAAGGTCTCTGGTTCGATTCCTGGTCAGGGCACCTGCCTTGGTTATTGGTTCAGTTTGGTCCAGAAGGGGTGCATATGAGGCAACCAATTGATGTTTTTCTCTGACATCGATGTTTCTCTCTGTTTCTTTCTCCTTCCGTTATCCTCTCTCTAAAAATAAATACATAAATTATTTTTACAAATTGATAAATTATAATAGAACAACAATAAAAATATCTGAGGGGAAAAAAAGCAAATGTAAAAATCACAAGGTAATCCCTGTGTCCCTTTCTGATTCAGGATGTGAAGGACAATTGCTCCAAGTTCTTATTTCCCTGAGCAGCAAAACCTACCAGTGAATTCATATGTCATTTTTGGCTAAAAACAATTTTTAAAAGGATGATTCTTAATTTCAGTTTCAATGAAACAAAAAAATAAAAGGATGATTCTTCTTAATACATGGTGTTCTGTAACCTGGTAGCATGGAGAGCTATTTTACAAAATGAAAAAAAGAACCACTGAATTTATGGAAAATAGGATAAATCCACCTGGTGGTCCACTATAAAACTGGAAGAATTCCACCCTGGCTCAGTGGATTGAGTGCTGGTCTGCAAACTAAAGGGTTGCTGGTTCAATTCCCAGTCAGGGTACATGCCTGGGTTGTGGGCCAGGTCCCTAGTTGGAGGTTCTTGAGAGAGGCAACCACACATTGATGTTTCTCCCTCTTTTTTTCTCTCTCCTTTCCCTGTCTAAAAATAAATAATAAAATAGTTTATAAAGCTGGAGGATTTCCAAGAGCATTTCAGTTCAATCATAAGATTAAATATTCAGTTATCTGATCCAATAGAGCAAATCAAAGTCTATGAATGTTAACACTATAACAACCTGCTGTCTAACCTGCTATAACTAGTATTACCCTCTGTTCACTCTTCCCTGAAAACTGGTTAGAGTTGCACTCTTAGCTATTTCCTTCCCACATTTAAAAACAAAAAAGCAACAATATAACCAGGACTACACTGACTGGAATAAACAAGGGGACCCCATTCCATTCACCTAACAGCAACAAATGCAAGGTCAGTTATGGAAATACTAGCTGTATCGATGCTATTTTACAGTCTCTGTTCCACTTTAGTCATGTTCCAATTAATGGTTTCCTTAAGCAAGATATTTCATGGAAGCCACTCAATGCCCTCATCAAAAAGATGATGCCCTCATCTACCTTCTCAGAAGGATGTCAATGGCTCCAAGACTAAAGAAGGTTTACTCCAGAGGTTAAATGCACCATTTTAGCTACTGTCAGAGATTCTCTCAGAATATGCAGAATAATACTGAAATATTTTAAGCTTTTGTTATGGAAATTTAAAAAATACATAAAAGTAGAGCTAAGATTACAATGAACCACCACATATCTAACACCCAACTTCCACATTTATCAACTCCTCATTCTTAATGAATTATTTAATGCATATCCTAGATATTACATCAATTATTTATAAATACTTTGATGCTTGTAAGCCTTTTATCCAGTTATTAGAACAACTTAAAGAGGACACAGCAAAAAGAAATAAAATTTGAAAGATTAAAGCCATAACTGGAAAATTCATTAGATATTTCCATTAACCAGAGAATACTGGTATCACTAATTTGGAATTTGAGGTAGTGATCTGTCATTAAGTGCAGTAACTTGTCATTCTCCAAATAGAACAATTTAATGACCAGTTCCTTGATATTCCCCAAAGGGAAAAAAATGACAACAAAGGACAGCACTCCCTCATTGGTGAACATAACATCCTCTGAATGTTTTCTTTGGGAAAAAAAGAACTAAAATAGTCCTAATAGAAGTGCACTGAGAAACACCTTAGTCATGCATAAATATAAATGACTATGCAGAGCTCTTATTCTTCACCTAAAAACATTATAGCTTAAGTGTTGCTCTCTCACTTTACAGGGTCTGGCCATAATTCCAACTATTGCCTGAAAATCTAGAACCCATGAAACTGAAAAATCCCAAGCAGTCAATGATCCAGATCCTGACAATTTGAATGAGATAAAGATTTTGATGAGGGTAAAGTAAAAAATGAGAGAGAGAGAGAGAGGGAGAGAGAGAGAGAGAGAGAGTGAGAGTGTGTGTGTGTGTGTGTGTATGTGAGAGAGAGAGAGAGAGAGAGAGAGAGAGAGAGAAAGAGAGAGAGAGAATCAGGAACTAGTTGACTGGCACCAGGAGAAAGTCTTAGAACAAAATAAGCACTTCAGGAAATAACTTGGCTCAAAGCCTTCAGGTGTAAGAGAGATGATGACATGAAAATTGCTACAGAGTATGTCTACACATGTCTTGTCTGAGTGTTTGGGGTTCTGATGAGACTTCTAGATATTTACCTTTAGGTAATAAACTAGGGCTGAGGAACAGTTATAAAAGCCTCAAACTAGATGGTTTTCTTATTCCTATTGTCTTCCCAGTACTGTCAGCCATTGATTCTTCTCCTTCTTCTTTTTCTTCTTCTTCTTCTTCTTCTTCTTCTTCTTCTTCTTCTTCTTCTTCTTCTTCTTCTTCTTCTTCTTCTTCTTCTTCCTCTTCTTCTTGTCATTACACTAGTGATGCATATAACATTTAGAGGCAGACATGGTTCAGTTATAATTATCTGTAAGTATTCAACATTAAAGAGGGCTCAATGCAGAGTAACTGAGATTACAATGGTTATAATTTCTTTTACTTGCAATAAAAGGGATAGTTGATACACTGCTGGAAATAAAATGATCCATCACTTATAAAGTCAGTGGGCAGATCTAAAGATTAGGCCTTGTGGCCAAAACAATTCTGGGTTTTGCACACTGAAAACTTTACTCTTATTCCCTACCCTCCTACACACACACTTTCTTCACCTGAGAAGAACTCTGATTTTGATAAGGTAGAGAAATACCAGATCAGCTACATGGGATATAAAACTGAAAGCAATGAGAGAACAAACAACCAAAAACTCACGGGCACAGACAACAGTGTGGTGGTTACCAGAAACAAGGGGTTGGGGGGTGGTCAAAGATAAGGGGAGGTCAAATATGCAGTGGTGGAAGGAGGTTTGACTTTGGGTGATGGGCACACAATGGTATATATAGATCATGTGTCATAAAAGTGTACACTTGAAACCTTTATAATTTTATTAACCAATGTCTCCTCATTAAATTTAATTTTTAAAAGTACAATCGTGGTAAGCATTTATTTATCGCCCACACTTAAAGCTCATTGAGCTCCTTTCCTCCTACTTTTCAGTAGCTGTATGTTTGATTGTTCTGGGACTGTGTTTGTACATAGCTGTAGATGTGGGTGTGGAAGGTAGATAATACATAAATACATACATACATACATGCATAGATATACATAAAGGGGAAAACAGAAACTTCATGAGTTAAGAATATACACACTGTAAAAGAATAAATGAAAGTAAGATAAAATCGACTCATTAATGAAATGCCTGAAGATTCACAATCATTTGGCCTTTTGTCTTTGTGTTTCTCCAACAGTTTAAGTTATATTCTATAATTATTTTTATATTTTTTTCTGTGTGTTTCTCATTAATAGCTTATTGGAAACATCACTCTCTATGTTACATTTATGGCAGTTTGCTCTATTTAATAGAGTTTTTTGTCACTTAAAGAGTTTAAATTACTTTTCTAGGAGTTTTTAAGTCTTTCTTTGCTTACATATAATCCAAGAGAATGAATATTGGTACTTTGTGAGGGTGAGGAAAGACGAACTGAAACATATGTACTGATAAAAAAGAGTGTCCAAGATGATAATGATGATGATTACTTTTTTAAAGTTAGGTACACAATATTACATTCACCATTATATCCTGAAAAACATGCATATATGGGTGTATATGCTGGTATATATACAAAATAATGTTTAAAATAATGCATTTAAAAATAGTAATATCTATATCTGCATAGTAAGCCTAAGTAGACTTCTACTTTTCATTTTAGATCTAACTATACTATTTAAAAATTTAACTATGTGTATATATGACTTCTATATTTTAAATTAAAAGACCCCAAAATGGTTTCAGAACAGTATACACAAAATTATGCAATTTTTAAGTTGAATTTATTGGAGTGACACTGGTTAACAAAATCATATGGCTTTTAGGTGCACAATTCTACAACCAAAATCATATGGCTTTTAGGTGGACAATATACATCATCTGTATATTGATTTGTGTTCAACACCCCAAGTCAAGTCTCCTTCTAGCACCATTTATCCCCCTTTACCCTCTTCTACCTCCCTGACCCGCTTTGCTCTGATAATCACCTTGCTGTCATCTATGTCTGATTTTTTTGGTCTCACTTTTCTTTTTTGCTCTATCCCTTCACCAACCTCCACCTGGCACCCCCTTCCTCAACAGCTGTCATTTTGGAAAATTTGAACATCCATTGTACATTCAATTGATTTTTATTTTAGCTTGGATAATAGTATTGGAATTTTTAACAGAAAGAGTTTCTTCTTTAGAGATACAGACCGGAAGCTTTATAGATAAATTGATATGATGGCAGGGATTGCTAATAAAAATAATCAAAGGAGTGGGAGGGTGAAATTACAGGTGAAACAAGACTGGCTTTTGGTTAATAATGATTGTAACTGGGTGAGGTATACATAGGGGTAGATGATATTATACACTCCACTTTTGTACATGGTTGAAATTTTCCACAATTAAAAAAAACCCTTTTGTTTCAGTACTATTTCATAAGCTTCAGAGGGAAAAACTAATATTTCAACAGAAAGTTTTGTTCACATATAAACAATAGAGAGAACAATAAGAAATTCAAGAACAATGGCTTCAGAAGCTGGATTAGCTTATTTTGAACAATTACATGATGCATACTATGTAAAGAATTAGTCTTTAACACTGAAAGGCTTTGAAGACACATTGAAGTTTACCTATGTAAAAATGACTACCTTAACTAGTTCAGTTCTGAAAGTCTATGAAGAACACTTCTAAGGTTTAGAAGCTGCAACAGCAAAACAGTGTTATTTGATCTTACAATCTGTATAAAAACAGAAGGTAAGCTTCTGATATATTTTGCCATATTATGATAAATTGAAAATCAATAAACATTGGGTTGTTTTGAGCTAAATGTATCTCTATGCCTTGTTGATACACTGCCTTTCCCCCCTGTTTTGTCTTATATGATGTTGTTTTCTCTGATATTTCAATACAGATCTGGAATGTAGTGCAGAATTATGTAAACCATGACCTTAGAATATAACATAAGAAACAATGTGTGTTAGAAAATTAAAGTCAGTGGGGAAATATTAAATTTTAGTACACTTAACCTAGTCATTACTTTCCCAAGCTGTTTCCAATTGGTCTCCCTGATGCAAGCCTGTACTTAGTGAAATTAAAAAACAAACAAACAAACGAGAATCTAATGAACAAAATAAACTGATGAACAAAACAGGACCAGAAGCATGGAAACAAGGAACAGACTAACAGTGACTAGAGGAGAGGGGAAAGGGGGATAATGGAGGAAAATAAGGGAAAGGGAATAGACAAAGGACATTTATGAATGACCCATGGACATGGACGACAGTGTGGGGATTGACTGTGGAAACAGGGTGGGACGGGCAGATGAGGGCAAAGGGAGAAAAATTGGGACAACTGTGATAGAGTAACAATACAAAATGATTTAATAAGAAAAAACGAAGTATAAACCGGCTCAGGCCAAACTGCAGGATACAAAGTCAATATCCAGAAATCAAAGGCATTTCTGTATACCAACAATGAAGCAGCAGAAGCAGAAATCAAGAAAAAAACCATTTGATATAGCAAAAACAAAAATAAAATATCTGGGAATAAATCTAACCAAGGAGGTAAAAGACCTGTATGCAGAAAACTACACAACACTGAAGAAAGAAATCAAGGAAGACACAAACAAATGGAAACATATACTGTGTTCATGGATGGGAAGAATCAACATCATCAAAATGTCCATACTACCCAAAGCAATTTACAGATTCAATGCAATACCTATTCAAGTACCAATGGCATATTTCACAGACATAGAACAAACACTTCAAAAATTTATATGGAACCATAAAAGACCCTGAATAGCAGCCGCGATTTTGAGAAAGAAGAACAAAGTAGGAGGGATCACAATACCTGATATCAAACTGTATTACAAGGCCAGTGTAATCAAAACAGCCTGGTACTGGCACAAAAACAGGCACATAGACCAATGGAATAGAACAGAGAGCCCAGAAATAAACCCAACTCTCTACAGTCAATTAATATTTGACCAAGGGGGCAATAATATAAAATGGAGTAAAGATAGCCTTTTCAACAAATGGTGTTGGGGAAACTGGACAGCTACATGCAAAAAAAAAAAAAAAAAGAAACTCGAGCATCAATTTATTCCATACACCAAAATAAATTCAAAGTGGATAAAAGACTTAAATATAAGCTGGGAAACCATTAAAGCCCTAGAGGAGAGCATTGGCAGGAAAATCTCAGATATTCCA